>NW_024464783.1:7245-9035 GCF_000004515.6 Glycine max
TAAACGTTGGAAACTCTCGGGAAATTCAAATGGTCATAACTTTTCACACGGATATTCGATTCGATCCCATAAGATTTCTAGAGGCTCGAATTTGAACAACGAAAGCTCTTGAGTAATTCAAATGGTCCTAACATTTCACACGGATGTCCGATTCAGGCTTATAATATATCGATACGCTCGAAATTAAACATCGGAAGCTCTCGAGAAATTCAAATGATCATGACTTTTCACACGGATGTCCGATTCGGGCGCATAATATATCGAGAGGCTCGAAATTGAACAACGGAAGCTCTTGAGAAATTCAAATGGTCATAAATTTTCACACGGATGTTCGATTCAGGCAAATCACATATCGAGACGCTCAAAATTGAACAACGGAAGCTCTTGAGAAATTCAACTGGTCATAACATTTAACTCGAATGTCCAATTTAGGCGCATCACATATAGTGATATTCGAAATTGAACAACGGAAGCTCTCGTCAAATTCAAATGGTCATAACTTTTCACACTGAGGTCCGATTCACGGTTATAATATATCGATACGCTCGAAATTAAACATCGGAAACTCTCGAGAAATTCAAATGGCCATAACTTTTCACACGGATGTCCGATTCGGGCGCATAATATGTCGAGAGGCTCGAAATTGAACAACGGAAACTCTTGAGAAATTCAAATGGTCATAACTTTTCACACGGATGTCCGATTCAGGCAAATCACATATCGAGACGCTCAGAATTGAACAACGGAAGCTCTTGAGAAATTCAAATGGTGATGACATTTAACTCGAATGTCCAATTTAGGCGCATCACATATAGTGATATTCGAAATTGAACAACGGAAGCTCTCGTCAAATTCAAATGGTCATAACTTTTCACACTGAGGTCCGATTCACGGTTATAATATATCGATACGCTCGAAATTAAACATCGGAAACTCTCGAGAAATTCAAATGGCCATAACTTTTCACACGGATGTCCGATTCGGGCGCATAATATGTCGAGAGGCTCGAAATTGAACAACGGATGCCCTTGAGAAATTCAAATGGTCATAACTTTTCACCCTGAGATCCGATCAAGGCTTATAATATATCGATACGCTCGAAATTAAACGTCGGAAACTCTCGGGAAATTCAAATGGTCATAACTTTTCACACGGATATCCGATTCGATCCCATAAGATTTCTAGAGGCTCGAATTGAACAACGAAAGCTCTTGAGTAATTCAAATGGTCTAACATTTCACACGGATGTCCGATTCAGGCTTATAATATATCGATACGCTCGAAATTAAACATCGGAAACTCTCGAGAAATTCAAATGATCATGACTTTTCACACGGATGTCCGATTCGGGCGCATAATATGTCGAGAAGCTCGAAATTGAAAAACGGAAGCTCTTGAGAAATTCAAATGGTCATAACTTTTCACCCGGATGTCCGATTCAGGCTTATAATATATCGATACGCTCGAAATTAAACATCGGAAACTCTCGAGAAATTCAAATGGTCATAACTTTTCACACGGATGTCCGATTCGGGCGCATAATATGTCGAGAGGCTCGAAATTGAACAACGGAAACTCTTGAGAAATTCAAATGGTCATAACTTTTCACACGGATGTCCGATTCAGGCAAATCACATATCGAGACGCTCAGAATTGAACAACGGAAGCTCTTGAGAAATTCAAATGGTCATGACATTTAACTCGAATGTCCAATTTAGGCGCATCACATATAGTGATATTCGAAATTGAACAACGGAAGCTCTCGTTTGCTAATAAAGCCAGACATTAGT
>NW_024464783.1:9387-11351 GCF_000004515.6 Glycine max
AATGGTCATAACTTTTCACACTGAGGTCCGATTCACGCTTATAATATATCGATACGCTCGAAATTAAACATCGGAAACTCTCGAGAAATTCAAATGATCATGACTTTTCACACGGATGTCCGATTCGGGCGCATAATATGTCGAGAGTCTCGAAATTGAACAACGGAAGCTCTTGAGAAATTCAAATGGTCATAAATTTTCACACGGATGTTCGATTCAGGCAAATCACATATCGAGACGCTCAAAATTGAACAACGGAAGCTCTTGAGAAATTCAAATGGTCATGACATTTAACTCGAATGTCCAATTTTGGCGAATCACATATAGTGACACTCGAAACTGAACAACGGAAGCTCTCGTGAAATTCAAATGGTCATAACTTTTCACACGGATGTCCGATTCAGGCTTATAATATATCGATACGCTCGAAATTAAACATCAGAAACTCTCGAGAAATTCAAATGGCCATAACTTTTCACACGGATGTCCGATTCGGGCGCATAATATGTCGAGAGGCTCGAAATTGAACAACGGAAACTCTTGAGAAATTCAAATGGTCATAACTTTTCACACGGATGTCCGATTCAGGCAAATCACATATCGAGACGCTCAGAATTGAACAACGGAAGCTCTTGAGAAATTCAAATGGTCATGACATTTAACTCGAATGTCCAATTTAGGCGCATCACATATAGTGATATTCGAAATTGAACAACGGAAGCTCTCGTCAAATTCAAATGGTCATAACTTTTCACACTGAGGTCCGATTCACGGTTATAATATATCGATACGCTCGAAATTAAACATCGGAAACTCTCGAGAAATTCAAATGATCATGACTTTTCACACGGATGTCCGATTCGGGCGCATAATATGTCGAGAGGCTCGAAATTGAACAACGGAAGCTCTTGAGAAATTCAAATGGTCATAAATTTTCACACGGATGTTCGATTCAGGCAAATCACATATCGAGACGCTCAAAATTGAACAACGGAAGCTCTTGAGAAATTCAAATGGTCATAACATTTAACTCGAATGTCCAATTTAGGCGCATCACATATAGTGATATTCGAAATTGAACAACGGAAGCTCTCGTCAAATTCAAATGGTCATAACTTTTCACACTGAGGTCCGATTCACGGTTATAATATATCGATACGCTCGAAATTAAACATCGGAAACTCTCGAGAAATTCAAATGGCCATAACTTTTCACACGGATGTCCGATTCGGGCGCATAATATGTCGAGAGGCTCGAAATTGAACAACGGAAACTCTTGAGAAATTCAAATGGTCATAACTTTTCACACGGATGTCCGATTCAGGCAAATCACATATCGAGACGCTCAGAATTGAACAACGGAAGCTCTTGAGAAATTCAAATGGTCATGACATTTAACTCGAATGTCCAATTTTGGCGCATCACATATAGTGACACTCGAAACTGAACAACGGAAGCTCTCGTGAAATTCAAATGGTCATAACTTTTCACACGGATGTCCGATTCAGGCTTATAATATATCGATACGCTCGAAATTAAACATCGGAAAATCTCGAGAAATTCAAATGGCCATAACTTTTCACACGGATGTCCGATTCGGGCGCATAATATGTCGAGAGGCTCGAAATTGAACAACGGATGCCCTTGAGAAATTCAAATGGTCATAACTTTTCACACTGAGGTCCGATTCAGGCTTATAATATATCGATACGCTCGAAATTAAACGTCGGAAAATCTCGAGAAATTCAAATGGCCATAACTTTTCACACGGATGTCCGATTCGGGCGCATAATATGTCGAGAGGCTCGAAATTGAACAACGGATGCCCTTGAGAAATTCAAATGGTCATAACTTTTCACACTGAGGTCCGATTCAGGCTTATAATATATCGATACGCTCGAAATTAAACGTAGGAAGCTCGGGAAATTCAAATGGTCATAACTTTACTCTCACCGATTACACGC
>NW_024464783.1:31188-32266 GCF_000004515.6 Glycine max
TCAACTGGTATAACTTTTCACACGGATGTCCGATTCAGGCAAATCACATATCAAGACGCTTAAAATTGAACAACGGAAGCTCCTGAGAAATTCAAATGGTCATAACTTTTCACACGGATGTCCGATTCAGGCACATAATATGTCGAGAAGCTCGATATTGAACAACGAAAGTTCTTTAGAAATTCAAATGGTCATAACTTTTCACACGGATGTCCGATTCAGGCTTCTAATATATCGATACGCTCGAAATTAAGCATCGTAAACTCTCGTGAAATTCAAATGGTCATAACGTTTCACACGGATATCCGATTCGGGCACATAGTATGTCGAGAAGCTCGAAATTGAACAACGGAAGCTCTTGAGAAATTCAACTAGTATAACTTTTCACACGGATGCCCGATTCAGGCAAATCACATATCAAGACGCTCGAAATTAAATATCGGAAACTCTCGGGAAATTCAAATAGTCATAACTTTTCACACGGATGTCCGATTCGGGCGCATAATATGTCGAGAGGCTCGAAATTGAACAACGGAAGCTCTTGAGAAATTCAAATGGTCATAACTTTTCACACGGATGTCCGATTCAGGCTTATAATATATCGATACGCTCGAAATTAAACATCGGAAACTCTCGCGAAATTCAAATGGTCATAACTTTTCACACGGATATCCGATTCGGGCACATAATATGTCAAGAAGCTCGATATTGAACAACGAAAGTTCTTTAGAAATTCAAATGGTCTTAACTTTTCACACGGATGTCCGATTCAAGCGTATCACATATAGAGACGCTCGTAAATGCACAATGGAAGCTCTCGTTAAATTCAAATGGTCATAACTTTATACACTGAGTTCTGATCCGAGTTATAATATATCGATATGCATGAAATTAAACAACGGAAACTCTCGAGAAATTCAAATGGTCATAACTTTTTACACGGATGTCCGATTCGGGCGCATAATATGTCGAGAGTCTAGAAATTGAACAACGGAAGCTCTCGAGAGATTCAAATGGTCATAACTTTTCACACGGATGTCCGCGGCGTATAGCCAAACTTTACGAGACGCTCAGAATT
>NW_024464783.1:33618-35294 GCF_000004515.6 Glycine max
TAGAATATATCGATACGCTCGGAATTAAACATCGGAAACTCTCGCGAAATTTAAATGGTCATAACTTTTCACACGGATGTCCGATTCGGGCGCATAATATGTCGAGAGGCTCGAAATTGAACAACGGAAACTCTTGAGAAATTCAAATGGTCATAACTTTTCACACGGATGTCCGATTCAGGCAAATAATATATCGATACGCTCGAAATTAAACATCAGAAACTCTCGAGAAATTCAAATGGCCATAACTTTTCACACGGATGTCCGATTCGGGCGCATAATATGTCGAGAGGCTCGAAATTGAACAACGGATGCCCTTGAGAAATTCAAATGGTCATAACTTTTCACACTGAGGTCCGATTCAGGCTTATAATATATCGATACGCTCGAAATTAAACGTTGGAAACTCTCGGGAAATTCAAATGGTCATAACTTTTCACACGGATATTCGATTCGATCCCATAAGATTTCTAGAGGCTCGAATTTGAACAACGAAAGCTCTTGAGTAATTCAAATGGTCCTAACATTTCACACGGATGTCCGATTCAGGCTTATAATATATCGATACGCTCGAAATTAAACATCGGAAACTCTCGAGAAATTCAAATGATCATGACTTTTCACACGGATGTCCGATTCGGGCGCATAATATGTCGAGAAGCTCGAAATTGAAAAACGGAAGCTCTTGAGAAATTCAAATGGTCATAAGTTTTCACACGGATGTCCTTTTCAGGCTTATAATATATCGATACGCTCGAAATTAAACATCGGAAACTCTCGAGAAATTCAAATGGTCATAACTTTTCACACGGATGTCCGATTCGGGCGCATAATATGTCGAGAGGCTCGAAATTGAACAACGGAAGCTCTTGAGAAATTCAAATAGTTATAACTTTTCACACGGATGTCCGATTCAGGCAAATCACATATCGAGACGATCAGAATTGAACAACGGAAGCTCTTGAGAAATTCAAATGGTCATAACATTTAACTCGAATGTCCAATTTAGGCGCATCACATATAGTGATATTCGAAATTGAACAACGGAAACTCTCGTCAAATTCAAATGGTCATAACTTTTCACACTGAGGTCCGATTCACGGTTAGAATATATCGATACGCTCGAAATTAAACATCGGAAACTCTCGAGAAATTCAAATGATCATGACTTTTCACACGGATGTCAGATTCGGGCGCATAATATATCGAGAGGCTCGAAATTGAACAACAGAAGCTCTTGAGAAATTCAAATGGTCATAAATTTTCACACGGATGTTCGATTCAGGCAAATCACATATCGAGACGCTCAAAATTGAACAACGGAAGCTCTTGAGAAATTCAAATGGTCATAACATTTAACTCGAATGTCCAATTTAGGCGCATCACATATAGTGATATTCGAAATTGAACAACGGAAGCTCTCGTCAAATTCAAATGGTCATAACTTTTCACACTGAGGTCCGATTCACGGTTATAATATATCGATACGCTCGAAATTAAACATCGGAAACTCTCGAGAAATTCAAATGGGCATAACTTTTCACACGGATGTCCGATTCGGGCGCATAATATGTCGAGAGGCTCGAAATTGAACAACGGAAGCTCTCGAGAAATTCAAATGGTCATAACTTTTCACACGGATGTCCGATTCAGGCTAATCACATATCGAGACGCTC
>NW_024464783.1:36797-37600 GCF_000004515.6 Glycine max
AATGGTCATAACTTTTCACACGGATGTCCGATTCGGGCGCATAATATGTCGAGAGGCTCGAAATTGAACAACGGAAGCTCTTGAGAAATTCAAATGGTCATAACTTTTCACACGGATGTCCAATTCAGGCAACTCACATATCGAGACGCTCAGAATTGAACAACGGAAGCTCTTGAGAAATTCAAATGGTCATAACATTTAACTCGAATGTCCAATTTAGGCGCATCACATATAGTGATATTCGAAATTGAACAACAGAAGCTCTCGTGAA
This sequence comes from Glycine max, assembly GCF_000004515.6. NCBI lineage: Eukaryota > Viridiplantae > Streptophyta > Magnoliopsida > Fabales > Fabaceae > Glycine > Glycine max. The sequence continues at coordinate 37,069 of NW_024464783.1, forward strand.
ATTCAAATGGTCATAACTTTTCACACTGAGGTCCGATTCACGGTTATAATATATCGATACGCTCGAAATTAAACATCGGAAACTCTCGAGAAATTCAAATGATCATGACTTTTCACACGGATGTCCGATTCGGGCGCATAATATGTCGAGAGTCTCGAAATTGAACAACGGAAGCTCTTGAGAAATTCAAATGGTCATAAATTTTCACACGGATGTTCGATTCAGGCAAATCACATATCGAGACGCTCAAAATTGAACAACGGAAGCTCTTGAGAAATTCAAATGGTCATAACATTTAACTCGAATGTCCAATTTAGGCGCATCACATATAGTGATATTCGAAATTGAACAACGGAAGCTCTCGTCAAATTCAAATGGTCATAACTTTTCACACTGAGGTCCGATTCACGGTTATAATATATCGATACGATCGAAATTAAACATCGGAAACTCTCGAGAAATTCAAATGATCATGAATTTTCACACAGATGTCCGATTCGGGCGCATTATATGTCGAGAGGCTCGAAATTGA
>NW_024464783.1:37828-40213 GCF_000004515.6 Glycine max
CGGATGTCCGATTCAGGCTTATAATATATCGATACGCTCGAAATTAACATCTGAAACTCTCGAGAAATTCAAATGGCCATAACTTTTCACACGGATGTCCGATTCGGGCGCATAATATGTCGAGAGGCTCGAAATTGAACAACGGATGCCCTTGAGAAATTCAAATGGTCATACTTTTCACACTGAGGTCCGATTCAGGCTTATAATATATCGATACGCTCGAAATTAAACGTTGGAAACTCTCGGGAAATTCAAATGGTCATAACTTTTCACACGGATATTCGATTCGATCCCATAAGATTTCTAGAGGCTCGAATTTGAACAACGAAAGCTCTTGAGTAATTCAAATGGTCCTAACATTTCACACGGATGTCCGATTCAGGCTTATAATATATCTATACGCTCGAAATTAAACATCGGAAACTCTCGAGAAATTCAAATGATCATGACTTTTCACACGGATGTCCGATTCGGGCGCATAATATGTCGAGAAGCTCGAAATTGAAAAACGGAAGCTCTTGAGAAATTCAAATGGTCATAAGTTTTCACACGGATGTCCTTTTCAGGCTTATAAAATATCGATACGCTCGAAATTAAACATCGGAAACTCTCGAGAAATTCAAATGGTCATAACTTTTCACACGGATGTCCGATTCGGGCGCATAATATGTCGAGAGGCTCGAAATTGAACAACGGAAGCTCTTGAGAAATTCAAATGGTCATAACTTTTCACACGGATGTCCGATTCAGGCAAATCACATATCGAGACGCTCAGAATTGACAACGGAAGCTCTTGAGAAATTCAAATGGTCATGACATTTAACTCGAATGTCCAATTCTGGCGCATCACATATAGTGACACTCGAAACTGAACAACGGAAGCTCTCGTGAAATTCAAATGGTCATAACTTTTCACACGGATGTCCGATTCAGGCTTATATATATCGATACCGCTCAAAATTAAACATCGGAAACTCTCGAGAAATTCAAATGATCATGACTTTTCACACGGATGTCCGATTCGGGCGCATAATATGTCGAGAGTCTCGAAATTGAACAACGGAAGCTCTTGAGAAATTCAAATGGTCATAAATTTTCACACGGATGTTCGATTCAGGCAAATCACATATCGAGACGCTCAAAATTGAACAACGGAAGCTCTTGAGAAATTCAAATGGTCATGACATTTAACTCGAATGTCCAATTTTGGCGAATCACATATAGTGACACTCGAAACTGAACAACGGAAGCTCTCGTGAAATTCAAATGGTCATAACTTTTCACACGGATGTCCGATTCAGGCTTATAATATATCGATACGCTCGAAATTAAACATCAGAAACTCTCGAGAAATTCAAATGGCCATAACTTTTCACACGGATGTCCGATTCGGGCGCATAATATATCGAGAGGCTCGAAATTGAACAACGGATGCCCTTGAGAAATTCAAATGGTCATAACTTTTCACACTGAGGTCCGATTCAGGCTTATAATATATCGATACGCTCGAAATTAAACGTTGGAAACTCTCGGGAAATTCAAATGGTCATAACTTTTCACACGGATATTCGATTCGATCCCATAAGATTTCTAGAGGCTCGAATTTGAACAACGAAAGCTCTTGAGTAATTCAAATGGTCCTAACATTTCACACGGATGTCCGATTCAGGCTTATAATATATCGATACGCTCGAAATTAAACATCGGAAACTCTCGAGAAATTCAAATGATCATGACTTTTCACACGGATGTCCGATTCGGGCGCATAATATGTCGAGAGTCTCGAAATTGAACAACGGAAGCTCTTGAGAAATTCAAATGGTCATAACTTTTCACACGGATGTCCGATTCAGGCAAATCACATATCGAGACGCTCAGAATTGAACAACGGAAGCTCTTGAGAAATTCAAATGGTCATAACATTTAACTCGGATGTCCGATTTAGGCGCATCACATATAGTGATACTCGAAATTGAACAACGGAAGCTCTCGTCAAATTCAAATGGTCATAACTTTTCACACGGAGGTCCGATTCACGCTTATAATATATCGATACGCTCGAAATTAAACATCGGAAACTCTCGAGAAATTCAAATGGCCATAACTTTTCACACGGATGTCCGATTCGGGCGCATAATATGTCGAGAGGCTCGAAATTGAACAACGGAAACTCTTGAGAATTCAATGGTCATAACTTTTCACACGGATGTCCGATTCAGGCAAATCACATATCGAGACGCTCAGAATTGAACAACGGAAGCTCTTGAGAAATTCAAATGGTCATGACATTTAACTCGAATGTCCAATTTAGGCGCATCACATATAGTGATATTCGAAATTGAACAACGGAAGCTCTCGTCAAATTCAAATGGTCATAACTTTTCA
>NW_024464783.1:40328-41486 GCF_000004515.6 Glycine max
TAAGATTTCTAGAGGCTCGAATTTGAACAACGAAAGCTCTTGAGTAATTCAAATGGTCCTAACATTTCACACGGATGTCCGATTCAGGCTTATAATATATCGATACGCTCGAAATTAAACATCGGAAACTCTCGAGAAATTCAAATGATCATGACTTTTCACACGGATGTCCGATTCGGGCGCATAATATGTCGAGAAGCTCGAAATTGAAAAACGGAAGCTCTTGAGAAATTCAAATGGTCATAACTTTTCACCCGGATGTCCGATTCAGGCTTATAATATATCGATACGCTCGAAATTAAACATCGGAAACTCTCGAGAAATTCAAATGGTCATAACTTTTCACACGGATGTCCGATTCGGGCGCATAATATGTCGAGAGGCTCGAAATTGAACAACGGAAGCTCTTGAGAAATTCAAATGGTGATAACTTTTCACACGGATGTCCGATTCAGGCAAATCACATATCGAGACGATCAGAATTGAACAACGGAAGCTCTTGAGAAATTCAAATGGTCATAACATTTAACTCGAATGTCCAATTTAGGCGCATCACATATAGTGATATTCGAAATTGAACAACGGAAACTCTCGTCAAATTCAAATGGTCATAACTTTTCACACTGATGTCCGATTCACGGTTATAATATATCGATACGCTCGAAATTAAACATCGGAAACTCTCGAGAAATTCAAATGATCATGACTTTTCACACGGATGTCCGATTCGGGCGCATAATATATCGAGAGGCTCGAAATTGAACAACGGAAGCTCTTGAGAAATTCAAATGGTCATAACTTTTCACACGAATGCCCGATTCAGGCAAATCACATATCGAGACGCTCAGAATTGAACAACGGAAGCTCTTGAGAAATTCAAATGGTCATAACATTTAACTCGAATGTCCAATTTAGGCGCATCACATATAGTGATATTCGAAATTGAACAACGGAAGCTCTCGTCAAATTCAAATGGTCATAACTTTTCACACTGAGGTCCGATTCACGGTGATAATATATCGATACGCTCGAAATTAAACATCGGAAACTCTCGAGAAATTCAAATGGCCATAACTTTTCACACGGATGTCCGATTCGGGCGCATAATATGTCGAGAGGCTCGAAATTGAACAACGGAAACTCTTGAGAAATTCAAAT
>NW_024464783.1:42027-43171 GCF_000004515.6 Glycine max
CAAATTCAAATGGTCATAACTTTTCACACTGAGGTCCGATTCACGGTTATAATATATCGATACGCTCGAAATTAAACATCGGAAACTCTCGAGAAATTCAAATGGCCATAACTTTTCACACGGATGTCCGATTCGGGCGCATAATATGTCGAGAGGCTCGAAATTGAACAACGGAAACTCTTGAGATATTCAAATGGTCATAACTTTTCACACGGATGTCCGATTCAGGCAAATCACATATCGAGACGCTCAGAATTGAACAACGGAAGCTCTTGAGAAATTCAAATGGTCATGACATTTAACTCGAATGTCCGATTTAGGCGCATCACATATAGTGATATTCGAAATTGAACAACGGAAGCTCTCGTCAAATTCAAATGGTCATAACTTTTCACACGGAGGTCCGATTCACGGTTATAATATATCGATACGCTCGAAATTAAACATCGGAAACTCTCGAGAAATTCAAATGGCCATAACTTTTCACACGGATGTCCGATTCGGGCGCATAATATGTCGAGAGGCTCGAAATTGAACAACGGAAACTCTTGAGAAATTCAAATGGTCATAACTTTTCACACGGATGTCCGATTCAGGCAAATCACATATCGAGACGCTCAGAATTGAACAACGGAAGCTCTTGAAAAATTCAAATGGTCATGACATTTAACTCGAATGTCCAATTTTGGCGCATCACATATAGTGACACTCGAAACTGAACAACGGAAGCTCTCGTGAAATTCAAATGGTCATAACTTTTCACACGGATGTCCGATTCAGGCTTATAATATATCGATACGCTCGAAATTAAACATCGGAAAATCTCGAGAAATTCAAATGGCCATAACTTTTCACACGGATGTCCGATTCGGGCGCATAATATGTCGAGAGGCTCGAAATTGACCAACGGATGCCCTTGAGAAATTCAAATGGTCATACTTTTCACACTCCGAGGTCCGATTCAGGCTTATAATATATCGATACGCTCGAAATTAAACATCGGAAAATCTCGAGAAATTCAAATGGCCATAACTTTTCACACGGATGTCCGATTCGGGCGCATAATATGTCGAGAGGCTCGAAATTGAACAACGGATGCCCTTGAGAAATTCAAATGGTCATAACTTTTCACACTGAGGTCACC
>NW_024464783.1:43271-45524 GCF_000004515.6 Glycine max
ATTCAGGCTTATAATATATCGATCCGCTTGAAATTAAACGTTGGAAACTGTCGAGGAAATTCAAATGGTCCTTACTTTCACACGGATATTCGATTCGATCCCATCAGATTTCTAGAGGCTCGAAATTTGAACAACGAAGCTCTCGAGTAATTCAAATGGTCCTAACATTTCACACGGATGTCCGATTCAGGCTTATAATATATCGATACGCTCGAAATTAAACATCGGAAACTCTCGAGAAATTCAAATGATCATGACTTTTCACACGGATGTCCGATTCGGGCGCATAATATGTCGAGAAGCTCGAAATTGAAAAACGGAAGCTCTCGAGAAATTCAAATGGTCATAACTTTTCACCCGGATGTCCGATTCAGGCTTATAATATATCGATACGCTCGAAATTAAACATCGGAAACTCTCGAGAAATTCAAATGGTCATAACTTTTCACACGGATGTCCGATTCGGGCGCATAATATGTCGAGAGGCTCGAAATTGAACAACGGAAGCTCTTGAGAAATTCAAATGGTGATAACTTTTCACACGGATGTCCGATTCAGGCAAATCACATATCGAGACGATCAGAATTGAACAACGGAAGCTCTTGAGAAATTCAAATGGTCATAACATTTAACTCGAATGTCCAATTTAGGCGCATCACATATAGTGATATTCGAAATTGAACAACGGAAACTCTCGTCAAATTCAAATGGTCATAACTTTTCACACTGAGGTCCGATTCACGGTTATAATATATCGATACGCTCGAAATTAAACATCGGAAACTCTCGAGAAATTCAAATGGCCATAACTTTTCACACGGATGTCCGATTCGGGCGCATAATATGTCGAGAGGCTCGAAATTGAACAACGGAAACTCTTGAGAAATTCAAATGGTCATAACTTTTCACACGGATGTCCGATTCAGGCAAATCACATATCGAGACGCTCAGAATTGAACAACGGAAGCTCTTGAGAAATTCAAATGGTCATGACATTTAACTCGAATGTCCAATTTTGGCGCATCACATATAGTGACACTCGAAACTGAACAACGGAAGCTCTCGTGAAATTCAAATGGTCATAACTTTTCACACGGATGTCCGATTCAGGCTTATAATATATCGATACGCTCGAAATTAAACATCGGAAAATCTCGAGAAATTCAAATGGCCATAACTTTTCACACGGATGTCCGATTCGGGCGCATAATATGTCGAGAGGCTCGAAATTGAACAACGGATGCCCTTGAGAAATTCAAATGGTCATAACTTTTCACACTGAGGTCCGATTCAGGCTTATAATATATCGATACGCTTGAAATTAAACGTTGGAAACTCTCGGGAAATTCAAATGGTCATAACTTTTCACACGGATATTCGATTCGATCCCATAAGATTTCTAGAGGCTCGAATTTGAACAACGAAAGCTCTTGAGTAATTCAAATGGTCCTAACATTTCACACGGATGTCCGATTCAGGCTTATAATATATCGATACGCTCGAAATTAAACATCGGAAACTCTCGAGAAATTCAAATGATCATGACTTTTCACACGGATGTCCGATTCGGGCGCATAATATGTCGAGAAGCTCGAAATTGAAAAACGGAAGCTCTTGAGAAATTCAAATGGTCATAACTTTTCACACGGATGTCCGATTCAGGCTTATAATATATCGATACGCTCGAAATTAAACATCGGAAACTCTCGAGAAATTCAAATGGTCATAACTTTTCACACGGATGTCCGATTCGGGCGCATAATATGTCGAGAGGCTCGAAATTGAACAACGGAAGCTCTTGAGAAATTCAAATGGTTATAACTTTTCACACGGATGTCCGATTCAGGCAAATCACATATCGAGACGATCAGAATTGAACAACGGAAGCTCTTGAGAAATTCAAATGGTCATAACATTTAACTCGAATGTCCAATTTAGGCGCATCACATATAGTGATATTCGAAATTGAACAACGGAAACTCTCGTCAAATTCAAATGGTCATAACTTTTCACACTGAGGTCCGATTCACGGTTATAATATATCGATACGCTCGAAATTAAACATCGGAAACTCTCGAGAAATTCAAATGATCATGACTTTTCACACGGATGTCCGATTCGGGCGCATAATATATCGAGAGGCTCGAAATTGAACAACGGAAGCTCTTGAGAAATTCAAATGGTCATAACTTTTCACACGAATGTCCGATTCAGGCAAATCACATATCGAGACGCTCAAAATTGAACAATCGG
>NW_024464783.1:46180-47352 GCF_000004515.6 Glycine max
GAAATTCAAATGGTCATAACTTTTCACCACGGATGTCCGATTCAGGCAAATCACATATCGAGACGCTCAAAATTGAACAACGGAAGCTCTTGAGAAATTCAAATGGTCATAACATTTAACTCGAATGTCCAATTTAGGCGCATCACATATAGTGATATCTCGAAATTGAACAACGGAAACTCTCGCTCAAATTCAAATGGTCATAACTTTTCACACTGAGGTCCGATTCAGGGTTATAATATATCGATACGCTCGAAATTAAACATCGGAAACTCTCGAGAAATTCAAATGATCATGACTTTTCACACGGATGTCCGATTCGGGCGCATAATATATCGAGGAGGCTCGAAATTGAACAACGGAAGCTCTTGAGAAATTCAAATGGTCATAACTTTTCACACGAATGTCCGATTCAGGCAAATCACATATCGAGACGCTCAGAATTGAAACAACGGAAGCTCTTGAGAAATTCAAATGGTCATAACATTTAACTCGAATGTCCAATTTAGGCGCATCACATATAGTGATATTCGAAATTGAACAACGGAAGCTCTCGTCAAATTCAAATGGTCATAACTTTTCACACTGAGGTCCGATTCACGGTTATAATATATCGATACGCTCGAAATTAAACATCGGAAACTCTCGAGAAATTCAAATGGCCATAACTTTTCACACGGATGTCCGATTCGGGCGCATAATATGTCGAGAGGCTCGAAATTGAACAACGGAAACTCTTGAGAAATTCAAATGGTCATAAGTCGATACTTGCCATTCTCCGATTCAGGCAAATCACATATCGAGACGCTCAGAATTGAACAACGGAAGCTCTTGAGAAATTCAAATGGTCATGACATTTAACTCGAATGTCCAATTTAGGCGCATCACATATAGTGATATTCGAAATTGAACAACGGAAGCTCTCGTCAAATTCAAATGGTCATAACTTTTCACACTGATGTCCGATTCACGGTTATAATATATCGATACGCTCGAAATTAAACATCGGAAACTCTCGAGAAATTCAAATGGCCATAACTTTTCACACGGATGTCCGATTCGGGCGCATAATATGTCGAGAGGCTCGAAATTGAACAACGGAAACTCTTGAGAAATTCAAATGGTCATAACTTTTCACACGGATGTCCGATTCAGGCAAATCACATATCGAG
>NW_024464783.1:50265-50633 GCF_000004515.6 Glycine max
TCCAATTTAGGCGCATCACATATAGTGATATTCGAAATTGTACAACGGAAGCTCTCATCAAATTCAAATGGTCATAACTTGTCACACTGAGGTACGATTCAGGGTTATAATATATCGATACGCTCGAAATTAAACATCGGAAACTCTCGAGAAATTCAAATGATCATAACTTTTCACACGGATGTCCGATTCGCGCGCATAATATGTCGAGAGGCTCGAAATTGAACAACGGAAGCTCTTGAGAAATTCAAATGGTCATAACTTTTCACACGGATGTCCGATTCAAGCTTATAATATATCGATACGCTCGAAAATAAACATTGGAACCTCTCGAGAAATTCAGATGATCATGACTTTTCACACGGATT
>NW_024464784.1:0-3738 GCF_000004515.6 Glycine max
TGCAGGTAACTCTAGACCATCCCTGAGTAATAACTTTCACATGGAGGTCAGATTCAGGCGCATAATATATCGAGATGCTCGAAATTGAACAATGGAAGCTGTTGAGCAATTCAAATGGTCAAACTTTACACTCGGAGGTCCGATTCAGGCGCATAATATATCGAGACGCTCGAAATTGAACAACGGAAGCTGTTGAGAAATTCAAATAGTCATAACTTTTTACTCGGAGGTCAGATTCAGGCGCATAAGATATCGAGACTCTCGAAATTGAACAACGGAAGCTCTCAAGAAATTCAAATGGTCATAACTTTTAACTTGGAGGTCTGATTTAGGAAAATAATATATCGAGACGCTCAAAATTGAACAACGGAACTTCTCGACAAATTCAAATGGTCAAAACTTTTAACTCGGATGTCCGATTTAGGCGCATCACATATAGAGACGCTCGAAATTGAACAACGGAAGCTCTCGAGAAATTCAAATGGTCATAACTTTTCACTCAGATGTCCGATTGAGGCACATAATATATCGAGACGCTCGAACTTGAACAACGGAAGCTGTCGAGAAATTCAAATGGACATAACTTTTAACTCGGATGTCTAATTCAGGCGCATAGTATATCGAGACGCTCGAAATTGAACAATGGAAGCTCTTGAGCAATTCACATGGTTATAACTTTACATTCCGTGGTCTGATTCAGGCACATAATATATCGAGACGCTCGAAATTGAACAATGGAAGCTCCTGAGCAATTTAAATGGTCATAACTTTTGACTCGAAGGTCCGATTTAGGAGCATCATATATCGAGATGCTCGAAAATGAACAATTGAAGCTCTTGAGTTATTCAAATGGTCATAACTTTTCACTCGGAGGTCCGATTCAGGCGAATAATATATCGAGACGCTCGAAATTGAACAATGGAAGCTCTTGAGCAATTCAAATGGTCATAACTTTTAACACAGAGGTCAGATTCAGGCGCATAATGTATCGAGAGGCTCGATATTGAACTTTGGAAGCTCTTGAGCAATTCAAATGGTCATAACTTTTCACACGGAGGTCAGATTCAGGCGCATAATATATCGAGATGCTCGAAATTGAACAATGGAAGTTCTTGAGAAATTCAAATGGTCATAACGTTTCACACGGAGGTCAGTTTCAGGCGCATAATATATCGAGACGCTCGAAATTGAACAACGGAAGCTCTCGAGAAATTAAAATGGTCATAACTTTTCACTCGGAGGTCCGATTCTGGCGCATCACATATAGAGATGTTCGAAATTGAACAACGGAAGCTCTCGTGAAATTAAAATGGTCATAACTTTTCTCACGGAGGTCAGATTTAGGCGCATCACATATAGAGATGCTCGAAATTGAACAACGGAAGCTGTCAAGAAATTCAAATGGTCATAAGTTTTCACACGGAGGTCAGATTCAGGTGCATAATATATTAAGACGCTCGGAATTGAACAATAGAACCTCTCGAGAAATTCAAATGGTCATAACTTTTGACTCGGAGGTCCGATGCAGGCGCAAAATATATCGAGATGCTCGAAAATGAACAATGGAAGCTCTTGAGTTATTCAAATGGTCATAACTTTTCACTCGGAGGTCCGATTCAGGCGCATAAGATATTCGAGACGCTCGAAATTGAACAACAGAAGCTGTCGAGAAATTCAAATGGTCATAACTTTTCACACGGAGGTCCGATTAAGGCGCATAATATATCGAGACGCTCGAAATTGAACAACGGAATCTCTCGAGAAATTCAAATGGACATAACTTTTAACTCGGATGTCTAATTCAGGCGCATAATATATCGAGACGCTCGAAATTGAACAATGGAAGCTCCTGAGCAATTCAAATGGGCATCACTTTACACTCGGAGGTCGGATTCGGGCGCATAATATATCCAGACGCTCGGAATTGAACAATGGAAGCTCTTGAGCAATTTAAATGGTCATAACTTTTGACTCGAAGGTCCGATTTAGGCGCATCATATATCGAGATGCTCGAAAATGAACAATTGAAGCTCTTGAGTTATTCAAATGGTCATAACTTTTCACTCGGAGGTCCGATTCAGGCGCATAATATATCGAGACGCTCGAAATTGAACAATGCAAGCTCTTGAGCAGTTCAAATGGTCATAACTTTTCACTCGGAGGTCCGATTCAGGCGCATAATATATCGATATGGTCGATATTGAACAATGGAAGCTATCGAGAAATTCAAATGGTCATAACTTCTCACACGGAGGTCAGATTCAGGCGCATAATATATCGAGATGCTCGAAATTGAACAACGGAAGCTCTCGTGAAATTCAAATGGTCATAACTTTTAACACGGAGGTCATATTCAGGGCCATGAGATATCGAGACGCTCGAAATTGAACAACGGAAGTTCTCGAGAAATTCAAATGGTCATAACTTTTCACATGGAGGTCTGATTCAGGCGCATAATATATCGAGATGCTCGAAATTGAACAATGGAAGCTGTTGAGCAATTCAAATGGTCAAACTTTTCACTCGGAGGTCCGATTTAGGCGCATAATATATCGAGACGCTCGAAATTGAACAACGGAAGCTGTTGAGAAATTCAAATAGTCATAACTTTTTACTCGGAGGTCCGATTCAGGCGCATAAGATATCGAGACTCTCGAAATTGAACAACGGAAGCTCTCAAGAAATTCAAATGGTCATAACTTTTAACTTGGAGGTCTGATTTAGGAAAATAATATATCGAGACGCTCAAAATTGAACAACGGAACTTCTCGACAAATTCAAATAGTCAAAACTTTTAACTCGGATGTCCGATTTAGGCGCATCACATATAGAGACGCTCGAAATTGAACAACGGAAGCTCTCGAGAAATTCAAATGGTCATAACTTTTCACTCAGATGTCCGATTGAGGCACATAATATATCGAGACGCTCGAACTTGAACAACGGAAGCTGTCGAGAAATTCAATGGACATAACTTTAACTCGGAGGTCAGATTCAGGCGCATAGTATATCGAGACGCTCGAAATTGAACAATGGAAGCTCTTGAGCAATTCAAATGGTTATAACTTTACATTCCGTGGTCTGATTCAGGCACATAATATATCGAGACGCTCGAAATTGAACAATGGAAGCTCCTGAGCAATTTAAATGGTCATAACTTTTGACTCGAAGGTCCGATTTAGGAGCATCATATATCGAGATGCTCGAAAATGAACAATTGAAGCTCTTGAGTTATTCAAATGGTCATAACTTTTCACTCGGAGGTCCGATTCAGGCGAATAATATATCGAGACGCTCGAAATTGAACAATGGAAGCTCTTGAGCAATTCAAATGGTCATAACTTTTAACACAGAGGTCAGATTCAGGCGCATAATGTATCGAGAGGCTCGATATTGAACAATGGAAGCTCTTGAGCAATTCAAATGGTCATAACTTTTCACACGGAGGTCAGATTCAGGCGCATAATATATCGAGATGCTCGAAATTGAACAATGGAAGCTCTTGAGAAATTCAAATGGTCATAACGTTTCACACGGAGGTCAGTTTCAGGCGCATAATATATCGAGACGCTCGAAATTGAACAACGGAAGCTCTCGAGAAATTAAAATGGTCATAACTTTTCACTCGGAGGTCCGATTCTGGCGCATCACATATAGAGATGCTCGAAATTGAACAACGGAAGCTCTCGTGAAATTAAAATGGTCATAACTTTTCTCACGGAGGTCAGATTTAGGCGC
>NW_024464784.1:4903-5884 GCF_000004515.6 Glycine max
AACTTTACACTCGGAGGTCCGATTCAGGCGCATAATATATCGAGACGCTCGAAATTGAACAACGGAAGCTCTTGAGCAATTCAAATAGTCATAACTTTTTACTCGGAGGTCCGATTCAGGCGCATAAGATATCGAGACTCTCGAAATTGAACAACGGAAGCTCTCAAGAAATTCAAATGGTCATAACTTTTAACTCGGAGGTCTGATTTAGGCACATAATATATCGAGACGCTCGAAATTGAACAACGGAACTTCTCGACAAATTCAAATGGTCATAACTTTTAACTCGGATGTCCGATTTACGCGCATCACATATAGAGACGCTCGAAATTGAACAACGGAAGCTCTCGAGAAATTCAAATGGTCATAACTTTACACTCGGAGGTCTGATTTAGGCGCATAATATATCGAGACGCTCGAAATTGAACAACGGAAGCTGTTGGGAAATTCAAATGGTCATAACTTTTAACACGGAGGTCAGATTCAGGTGCATAATATATCGAGATGCTCGATATTGAACAATGGAAGCTCTCGAGAAATTCAAATTGTCATAACTTTTCACACGGAGGTCAGGTTCAAGCGCATAATATATCGGAATGCTCGAAATTGAACAATGGAAGGTCTCGAGAAATTCAAATGGTTATAACTTTTGACACGGAAGTCAGATTCAGGCGCATAATATATCGAGATGCTAGAAATTGAACAATGGAAGCTCTCGAGAAATTCAAATGGTCATAACTTTTCACACGGAGGTCAGATTCAGGCGCATAATATATCGAGATGCTAGAAATTGAACAATGGAAGCTCTCGAGAAATTTAAATGGTCATAACTTTTCACACGGAGGTCAGATTCAGGCGCATAACATATCCAGATGCTTGAAATTGAAAAATGGAAGCTCTCTCGAAAAATTCAAATGGTCATAACTTTTAGCACGGAAGGCAAATTCAGGCGCATGAAATATCCAGACGCTCGAAATTGAA
>NW_024464784.1:6012-8548 GCF_000004515.6 Glycine max
TTTACACTCAGAGGTCCGATTCAGGCGCATAATATATCGAGACGCTCGAAATTGAACAACGGAAGCGGTCGAGAAATTCAAATGGTCATAACTTTTAACACAGAGGTCAGATTCAGGCGCATAATATATCGAGATGCTCGAAATTGAAAAATGGAAGCTCTCGAGAAATTCAAATGGTCATAACTTTTCACACGGCGGACAGATTCAGGCGCATAATATATCTAGATACTCGAAATTGAACAATGGAAGCTCTCGAGAAATTCAAATGGTCATAACTTTTAACACGGAGGTCAGATTCAGGCGCATGACATATCGAGACGCTCGAAATTGAACAACGGAAGCTCTCGAGAAATTCAAATGGTCATAACTTTTCACACAGAGGTCAGATTTAGGCGCACAATAAATCGAGATGCTCGAAATTGAAAAATGGAAGCTCTTGAGCAATGCAAATGGTCAAAACTTTACACTTGGAAGTCCAATTCAGGCGCATAATATATTGAGACGCTCGAAATTGAACAACGAAAGCTGTTGAGAAATTCAAATAGTCATAACTTTTAACTTGGAGGTCTGATTTAGGCGCATAATATATCGAGACGCTCAAAATTGAACAACGGAACTTCTCTACAAATTCAAATGGTCAAAACTTTTAACTCGGATGTCCGATTTAGGCGCATCACATATAGAGACGCTCGAAATTGAACAAGGGAAGCTCTCGAGAAATTCAAATGGTCGTAACTTTTATCTCGGATGCCTGATTCAGGCGCATAACATATCCAGATGCTTGAAATTGAAAAATGGAAGCTCTCTCGAGAAATTCAAATGGTCATAACTTTTCACACGGAGGTCAGATTCAGGCGCATAATATATCGAGATGCTAGAAATTGAACAATGGAAGCTCTCGAGAAATTTAAATGGTCATAACTTTTCACACGGAGGTCAGATTCAGGCGCATAACATATCCAGATGCTTGAAATTGAAAAATGGAAGCTCTCTCGAGAAATTGAAATGGTCATAACTTTTAACACGGAGGTCAGATTCAGGCGCATGAGATATCCAGACGCTCGAAATTGAACAACGGAAGCTCTCGAGAAATTCAAATGGTCATAACTTATCACACGGAGGTCAGATTCAGGCGCATAATATATCGAGATGCTCAAAATTGAACAATGGAAGCTCTTGAGCAATTCAAATGGTCATAACTTTACACTCGGAGGTCTGATTCAGGCGCATAATATATCGAGACGCTCGAAATTGAACAACGGAAGCTGTTGAGAAATTCAAATAGTCATAACTTTTAACTTGGAGGTCTGAGTTAGGCGCATAATATATCGAGACGCTCAAAATTGAACAACGGAACTTCTCTACAAATTCAAATGGTCAAAACTTTTAACTCGGATGTCCGATTTAGGCGCATCACATATAGAGACGCTCGAAATTGAACAAGGGAAGCTCTCGAGAAATTCAAATGGTCGTAACTTTTATCTCGGATGCCTGATTCAGTCGCATAATATATCGAGACGCTTGAAATTGAACAACGGAAGCTCTCGAGAAATTCAAATGGTCATAACTTTTCACTCAGATGTCCGATTGAGGCACATAATATATCGAGACGCTCGAAATTGAACAACGGAAGCCCTATAAAGATTCATATGGACATAACTTTTAACTTGGATGTCTAATTCAGGCGCATAATATATCGAGACGCCCGATCTTGAACAATGGAAGCTCTTGAGCAATTCAAATGGTCATAACTTTTGACTCGAAGGTCCGATTTAGGCGCATAATATATCGAGATGCTCGATATTGAACAATGGAAGCTCTCGAGAAATTCAAATGGTAATAACTTTTCACACGGATGTTAGATTCAGGAGCATAATATATCGAGATGCTCGAAATTGAACAATGGAAGCTCTCGAGAAATTAAAATGGTCAAAACGTTTCACACGGAGGTCAGATTCAGGCGCATAATATATCGAGACGCTCGAAATTGAACAACGGAAGCTCTCAAGAAATTCAAATGGTCATAACTTTTCACTCAGATGTCCGATTGAGGCACATAATATATCGAGACGCTCGAACTTGAACAACGGAAGCTGTCGAGAAATTCAAATGGACATAACTTTTAACTCGGATGTCTAATTCAAGCGCATAGTATATCGAGACGCTCGAAATTGAACAATGGAAGCTCTTGAGCAATTCAAATGGTTATAACTTTACATTCCGTGGTCTGATTCAGGCACATAATATATCGAGACGCTCGAAATTGAACAATGGAACTCTGAGCAATTTACGAATAGGTCATAACTTTGGACTCGAAGGTCCGATTTAGGAGCATCAAATATCGAGAAGCTCGAAATTGAACAATTGAAGCTCTTGAGTAATTCAAAGGGTCCAAACTTTTCACTCGGAGGTCCGATTCAGGCGCTTAATATATCGAGACGCTCGAAATTGAACAATGGAAGCTCTTGAGCAATTCAAATGGTCATAACGTTACACACGGAGGTCCGATTCAGGCGCATAATATATCGAGACGCTT
>NW_024464784.1:8751-9341 GCF_000004515.6 Glycine max
CTCTTGTGCTCTCTTGGAGGACCGGAAGTGAGATCACTCGGTGGTCTGATTCAGGCGCATAATATATCGAGACGCTCGGAATTGAACAATGGAAGCTCTTGAGCAATTTAAATGGTCATAACTTTTGACTCGAAGGTCCGATTTAGGCGCATCATATATCGAGATGCTCGAAAATGAACAATTGAAGCTCTTGAGTTATTCAAATGGTCATAACTTTTCACTCGGAGGTCCGATTCAGGCGCATAATATATCGAGACGCTCGAAATTGAACAATGCAAGCTCTTGAGCAGTTCAAATGGTCATAACTTTTCACTCGGAGGTCCGATTCAGGCGCATAATATATCGATATGGTCGATATTGAACAATGGAAGCTATCGAGAAATTCAAATGGTCATAACTTCTCACACGGAGGTCAGATTCAGGCGCATAATATATCGAGATGCTCGAAATTGAACAACGGAAGCTCTCGTGAAATTCAAATGGTCATAACTTTTAACACGGAGGTCATATTCAGGGCCATGAGATATCGAGACGCTCGAAATTGAACAACGGAAGTTCTCGAGAAATTCAAATGGTCATAACATTTCACT
>NW_024464784.1:10813-12154 GCF_000004515.6 Glycine max
CACGGAGGTCAAATTCAGGCGCATAATATATCGAGATGCTCGAAATTTGAATAATGGAAGCTCTCGAGAAATTCAAATGGTCATAGCTTTAAGACACGAAGGTCAGATTCAGGCGCATAATATATTGAGATGCTCGATATTGAACAATGGAAGCTCTCGAGAAATTCAAATGGTCATAACTTTTCACACGGAGGTCAGATTCAGGTGCATAATATATCGAGATGCTCGATATTGAACAATGGAAGCTCTCGAGAAATTCAAATGATCATAACTTTTCACACAGAGGTCAGATTCAGGCGCATAATATATCGAGATGCTCGAAATTGAACAATGGAAGCTCTCGAGAAATTCAAATGGTCATAACTTTTCAAACGGAAGTCTGATTACGGTGCATAATATAATGAGAAGCTTGAAATTGAACAACGGAAGCTCTCGAGAAATTCAAATGATCATAACTTATCACATGTAGGTCCGATTCCGGCGGATAGTATATTGAGAAGCTTATAATTGAACAACGAAAGCTCTCGAGAAATTCAAATGGTCATAACTTTTCACACGTAGGTCAGATTCAGGCGCATAATATATCGAAACACTCAAAATTGAACAAGGAAAGCTCTCGAGAAATTCAAATGGTCATAACTTTTAACACGGAGGTCAGATTCAGGCGCATAAGATATCGAGATGCTCGAAATTAAACAATGGAAGCTCTCGAGAAATTCAAATGGTCATAACTTTTAACACAGAGGTCAGATTCAGGCGCATGACATATCGAGACGCTCGAAATTGAACAACGAAAGCTCTCGAGAAATTCAAATGGTCATAACTTTTCACACGGAGGTCAGATTCAGGCGCATAATATATCGAGATGCTTGATATTGAACAATGGAAGCTGTCGAGAAATTCAAATGGTCATAACTTTTCACATGGAGGCCAGATTCAGGTGCAAAATATATCGAGATCCTCGAAATTGAACTATGTAAGCTCTTGAGCAATTCAAATGGTCATAACTTTACACTCGGAGGTCCGATTCAGGCGCATAATATATCGAGATGCTCGAAATTGAACTATGGAAGCTCTCGAGTAATTCAAATGGTCATAACTTTTCGCACGGATGTCAGATTTAGGCGCATCACATATCGAGACGCTCGAAATTGAAAAACGGAAGCTGTCCAGATATTCAAATGGTCATAACTTTTAACACGGAGGTCAGATTCAGGCGCATAATATATCGAGATGCTCGATATTGAACAATGGAAGTTCTCGACAAATTCCAATGGACTCAACTTTTCCCACGGAGGTCGCATTCAGGCGCATAAAGATATCGAGACGCACGAAAATTGA
>NW_024464784.1:35670-36903 GCF_000004515.6 Glycine max
GGCGCATCATATATCGAGATGCTCGAAATTGAACAATGGAAGCTCTCGAGAAATTCAAATGGTCATAACGTTTCCCTCGGAGGTCCGATTCAGGCGCATAATATATCGATACACTAGTATTTGAACAACGGAAGCTCTTGAGAAATTCAAATGGTCATAACTTTTCACTTGGGGATCCGATTCAAGCGCATAATATATCGAGACGCTCAAAATTGAACAAGGAAAGCTTTCGAGAAATTCAAATGGTCATAACTTTTAACACGCAGGTCAGATTCAGGCGCACAATATATTGAGATGCTTGAAATTGAACAATGGAAGCTCTTGAGCCATTCAAATGGTCATAACTTTACACTCGGAGGTCCGATTCAGGCGCATAATATATCGAGACGCACGAAATTCAAGAATGGAAGCTCTTGAGTAATTCAAATGGTCATAACTTTTGTCACGGAGGTCAGATTTAGGCGCATCATATATCGTGATGCTCGATATTGAACAATGGAAGATCTCGAGAAATTCAAATGGTCATAACTTTTCACACGGAGGTCAGATTCCGGCGCATAATATATCGAGATGCTCGAAATTGAACAATGGAAGCTCTCAAGAAATTCAAATGGTCATAACTTTTCACACGGAGGTCAGATTCAGGAGCATAATATATCGCGATGCTCGAAATTGAACAATGGAAGCTCTTGAGCAATACAAATGGTCATAAACTTTACACTCGGAGGTCCGATTAAGGCGCATAATATATCCAGACGCTCGAAATTGAACAATGGAAGATCTCATGAAATTCAAATGGTCATAACTTTTCACTCGGAGGTCCCATTCACGCGCAAAATTTATCGAGAGGCTCGAAATTGCCTAACGGACGCTGTCTGGAAATTCAAATGCACATAACGTTTTACTCGGATGTCCGATTCCAGGGCATAATATATCTCGATGCTAAAAATTGAATGGGGACGCTGTCGATAAATACCAATGAATATAACTATTCACCCAGAAGTCCCATTCAGGGGCAGAATATCTTGGCGTCCCTGAACTTGAATAACTTATGCGCTCAAGAAGCTTGAAGGTCCTTCACGTTTCACTCTTAGGTCAGAATCTTCCGCATAATACATCGAGACACTCAGGCTGAACCCCGGGATGCTGCCTTGAAACTCATATGCACATCACTTTACAGGAGGAGCTTGCAATCCAGCTCGTAATGGATGAGAGACGTTGAATACTGAACAA
>NW_024464784.1:39591-40700 GCF_000004515.6 Glycine max
GACAGCCACAGGAAAGCTGCTCGAGAAATTCAAATGGTCATAACTTTTAACACGGAGGTCAGATTCAGGCGCGTAAGATATCGAGATGCTCGAAATTAAACAATGGAAGCTCTCGAGAAATTCAAATGGTCATAACTTTTCTCACGGAGGTCAGATTCAGGCGCATGACATATCCAGACGCTCGAAATTGAACAACGAAAGCTCTCGAGAAATTCAAATGGTCATAACTTTTCACACGCAGGTCATATTCAGGCGCATATTACATCGAGATCCTCGAAATTGAACAATGGAAGCTCTTGAGCAATTCAAATGGTCATAACTTTACACTCGGAGGTCTGATTCAGGCGCATAATATATCGAGATGCTCGAAATTGAACAATGGAAGCTCTTGAGTAATTCAAATGTTCATAACTTTTCTCACCAAGGTCAGATTTAGGCGCATCACATATAGAGACGCTCGAAATTGAACAACGGAAGTTGTCGAGAAATTTAAATGGTCATAAGGTTTCACACATAGGTCAGATTCAGGTGCATAATATATCGAGACGCTCGAAATTGAACAATGGAAGTTGTAGAGAAATTCAAATGGTCATAACTTTTGACTTGGAGGTCCGATTCAGGCGCATCATATATCGAGATGCTCGAAATTGAACAATGGAAGCTCTCGAGAAATTCAAATGGTCATAACGTTTCCCTCGGAGGTCCGATTCAGGCGCATAATATATCGATACACTAGTATTTGAACAACGGAAGCTCTTGAGAAATTCAAATGGTCATAACTTTTCACTTGGGGATCCGATTCAAGCGCATAATATATCGAGACGCTCAAAATTGAACAAGGAAAGCTTTCGAGAAATTCAAATGGTCATAACTTTTAACACGCAGGTCAGATTCAGGCGCACAATATATTGAGATGCTTGAAATTGAACAATGGAAGCTCTTGAGCCATTCAAATGGTCATAACTTTACACTCGGAGGTCCGATTCAGGCGCATAATATATCGAGACGCACGAAATTCAAGAATGGACGCTCTTGAGTAATTCAAATGGTCATAACTTTATCACGGAGGTCACGGACCATGGGATAATGATATCGTGATGCTCGATATT
>NW_024464784.1:40800-48304 GCF_000004515.6 Glycine max
TTCACACGGAGGTCAGATTCCGGCGCATAATATATCGAGATGCTCGAAATTGAACAATGGAAGCTCTCAAGATATTCAAATGGTCATAAGTTTTAACACGGAGGTCAGATTCAGGCGCATGAGATATCGAGACGCTCGAAATTGAACAACGGAAGCTCTCGAGAAATTCAAATGGTCATAACTTTTCACACGGAGGTCAGATTCAGGAGCATAATATATCGAGATGCTCGAAATTGAACAATGGAAGCTCTTGAGCAATACAAATGGTCATAACTTTACACTCGGAGGTCCGATTAAGGCGCATAATATATCCAGACGCTCGAAATTGAACAACGGAAGATCTCGAGAAATTCAAATGGTCATAACTTTTCACACGGAGGTCAGATTCCGGCGCATAATATATCGAGATGCTCGAAATTGAACAATGGAAGCTCTCGAGAAATTCAAATGCTCATAACTTTTCACAAGGAGGTCAGATTCGGGCGTTTAATATATCAAGATGCTCGAAATTGAACAATGGAAGCTCTCGAGAAATTCAAATGGTCATAAGTTTTAACACGGAGGTCAGATTCAGGCGCATGAGATATCGAGACGCTCGAAATTGAACACTGGAAGCTCTCGAGAAATTCAAATGGTCATAACTTTTCACAAGGAGGTCAGATTCGGGCGTTTAATATATCGAGATGCTCAAAATTAAACAATGGAAGCTCTCGAGAAATTCAAATGGTCATAAGTTTTAACACGAAGGTCAGATTCAGGCGCATGAGATATCGAGACGCTCGAAATTGAACAACGGAAGCTCTCGAGAAATTCAAATGGTCATAACTTTTCACACGGAGGTCAGATTCAGGAGCATAATATATCGAGATGCTCGAAATTGAACAATGGAAGCTCTTGAGCAATACAAATGGTCATAACTTTACACTCGGAGGTCCGATTAAGGCGCATAATATATCCAGACGCTCGAAATTGAACAATGGAAGATCTCGATAAATTCAAATGGTCATAACTTTTCACACGGAGGTCAGATTCCGGCGCATAATATATCGAGATGCTCGAAATGGAACAGTGGAAGCTCTCGAGAAATTCAAATGGTCATAACTTTTCACACGAACGTCAGATTCAGGTGCATAATATATCGAGATGCTCGAAATTGAACAATGGAATCTCTACAGAAATTCAAATGGTCATAACTTTTAACACGGAGGTCAGATTCAGCCGCATAATATATCGATATCCTCGAAATTGAACAATGGAAGCTCTTGAGCAATTCAAATGGTCATAACTTTACACTCGGAGGTCCGATTCAGGTGCATAATATATTGAGACGCTCGAAATTGAACTATGGAATCTCTTGAGTAATTCAAATGGTCATAACTTTTCTCATGGAGGTCAGATTCAGGCGCATAAGATATCGAGATGCTCGAAATTGAACAACGGAAGCTCTCGAGAAATTCAAATGGTCATAACTTTTCACACGGAGGTCAGATTCAGGAGCATAATATATCGAGATGCTCGAAATTGAACAATGGAAGCTCTTGAGCAATTCAAATGGTCATAACTTTACACTCGGAGGTCCGATTCAGGCGCATAATATATCTAGACGCTCGAAATTGAACAACGGAAGCTGTTGAGAAATTCAAATGGTCATAACTTTTAACACTGAGGTCAGATTCAGGAGCATAATATATCGAGATGCTCGAAATTGAACAGTGGAAGCTCTCGAGAAATTCAAATGGTCATAACTTTTCACACGAACGTCAGATTCAGGTGCATAATATATCGAGATGCTCGAAATTGAACAATGGAATCTCTAGAGAAATTCAAATGCTCATAACTTTTAACACGGAGGTCATATTCAGGCGCATGAGATATCGAGACGCTCGAAATTGAACAACGGAAGCTCTCGAGAAATTCAAATGGTCATAACTTTTAACATGGAGGTCAAATTCAGGCGCATAATATATCGAGATGCTAGATATTGAACAAAGGAAGCTATCGAGAAATTCAAATGGTCATAACTTTTCACACAGAGGTCAGATTCAGGCTCATAATATATCGAGACACTCAAAATTGAACAAGGAAAGCTCTGATGTGAACCTTACGGGGCGGATCGTTTGATACAGGCTACGAAGGTTTGGATGACGCCACTTCCGGTGAAGGAAGATAAGTCAGGGTAGACGCCACTTCCAATGAAGGAAGATAAGTCTGGGTAGACGCCACTTCCAGTGAAGGAAGATAAGTCCGGGTTCAAGTACCACTTCCTTCCTTTTCTTGTTGGCTTGCTTAGTATAACTTTCATTCTTCTTTGCAATTTGCACCTTCACTTGGTCATACAATCTTTTCACATACTCAACTTTGACCTGTGCATCCTTATGTTGAGTCTCTTGGGGCTTGCTGTTGTAAGTTGGCTTGTTAGGCAATGAAGCTTCTAGAAGGAGATCAACTTGATGTTCTATGCTTCTTGAAGGTGGCAGTCCATGAGGAATCTCCTTGGGAAAGACATCTTTAAATTCCTGCAATAAGGGTTGAACACTAGGAGAAACATAAATAGTTAACTGATTAGAATTATCACTCTCTCTCTCTCTTGTGTATCACTCTTCTTTTTCATATTCCTTTGTGGTGCCTCACTATTTTCTTTCTCTTGTTCTCTCTTTTCTCCCACTCTGATTTGGTCATCACACACTTCTCTAGGGGATAGAGGTTTAAGAGTAAATGAGGAAGATTTGGCTATTCGTCTGTAGGGCTTTTCTTTGTTACGGTTCAACAAACGTTGCATTTGTGTAGTCCACGCGTCCAGAAATAAGCGTTGAGATTCGTCCAGTTGATGATATACACCACCATTGTCACCAGCTCTTGCCATGATTAAGGAACAAAGAATTTTGCAGTAAATTAAAAAAAATTCAGGACCTCACCACACTCTACTCACGTGTTTCTCTCTTTGATGGTAGTTCACTCGTGTTTGATGCTCTCAATATAGGCTTTTGTGTGATGTTTTCACTCTTGCATTTTACCACTCACTCCCTCTTAAGTTCCTGGATAGACCGAATTAGACACACAAGGTAATATAAAATAAAAGGAAAGACAATAGAATTATCAGAGTAACAGATTTGATTTGGGATAACAACTTGGACTTGATTTGGATAGCAGATTGGATTTGATTTGGATAACAGATTAGATTTGGATAACAAATCTGATTTGGATAAATTTTTTTGATTTGATTTGATTTGGATAATAGATCAGATTTGGGATAACAAATTAGATTTAATTTGGATAACAGATATGATAACAAATAAGATAACAGATAGGATAACAGATAAGATAACAGATATGACAACTAAACTTCAAATGCTCATAACTTTTGCTACGGTTGTCTGTTTGAGGCCCACTATATATCAAAACGCTCAGAATTCAGAGGAGAATCTAGATAAGGGGATTTGGTACACGATTTTCTGCCAAAAAAAAGCCTCTAACTGCCTCAATTTCGTGTTGAAAGATCAAACACCCACTTTCTCTTTTTTCTCTTTCTTCTTTTCTTCTCTTTTTTTTTTCAAAATTTCTGCAACTTTTTTTTTTTTTTTACTTGAAACAGAACCCAAACAATTTTTTTTTACGACACAAAGTCTGAAAGACACTAGAAACAAGAACAACAACAAGAACACAAACGTGACAAGAACAAGAACGAAACAAAGACACAAACAAGAACGCAACAAGACGCAAACAAGAAAAACAAATAACAGAACAAGGACAAAACACGAACCAAGACAAATTACAAAGAAAAATAATAGGATAAGATAGAACCTGTATCAAGAGCCGAAGCTCTGATACCAGATGATGTGAACCTGAGTAGGAGCGGATCGTTTGATACAGGCTACGAAGGTTTGGATGACGCCACTTCCGGTGAAGGAAGATAAGTCATGGTAGACGCCACTTCCGGTTAAGGAAGATAAGTCAGGGTAGACGCCACTTCCGGTAAAGGAAGATAAGTCTGGGTAGACGCCACTTCCGGTGAAGGAAGATAAGTCAGGTTAGACGCCACAAGGATTACCTTGATAAGTCTGATAATTGGTTCAACAAGGAACCCAGAGAGAAACTCTCACCAAATTTTATCAAATGTCAAAAGTTTTCTTTATTGAAAATAAAAACCAATACTTATAGTGTATCTGAACAAAAAGATAAAAATAGACATTGGCCTTCTAAATAGGTTGGGCCAAAACTACAATAAATAAAAATTATAACTAAAAACATATTTAACTTGGGCCTTCAAATTAGTTTGGGCCTTCAGCAACATTAATTGTCTTGATAGTGCCTCTGCCTCTGGGCCTTCATCTTTCTCCACTTGGGCCTTCATCCTTCTCCACTCGGGGGCTTTGTCCTTCTCCACTTAGGCCTTCGTCCTTCTCCACTTGGGCCTTTAGCCTGTATTTGGCCAGTTTCATGATTCTCATCAAGCTCTCGAGAAATTCAAATGGCCATAACTTTTAACGCGGAGGTCAGATTCAGGCGCATAAGATATCGAGATGCTCGAAATTGAACAATGGAAGCTCTCGAGAAATTCAAATGGTCATAACTTTTAACATGGAGGTCAGATTCAGGCGCATGAGATATCGAGACGCTCGAAATTGAACAACGGAAGCTCTCGAGAAATTCAAATGGTCATAACTTTTCACACGGAGGTCAGATTCAGGCTCATAATATATCAAGACACTCAAAATTGAACAAGGAAAGCTCTCGAGAAATTCAAATGGTCATAACTTTTAACGCGGAGGTCAGATTCAGGCGCATAAGATACTGAGATGCTCGAAATTGAACAATGGAAGCTCTCGAGAAATTCAAATGGTCATAACTTTTAACACGGAGGTCAGATTCAGGCGCATGAGATATCGAGACGCTGGAAATTGAACAACGGAAGCTCTCGAGAAATTCAAATGGTCATAACTTTTCACACAGAGGTCAGATTCAGGCGCATAATATATCAAGATGCTCGAAGTTGAACAATGGAAGCTCTCGAGAAATTCAAATGGTCATAACTTTTCACTAAGTGGTCCGATTCAGGCGCATTATATATCGAGACGCTCAAAATTTAACAATGGAAGCTCTTGACAATTTCAAATGGTCATAACTTTTCAATCAGAGGTCCGATTCAGGCGCATAAGATATCGAGACTCTCGAAATTGAACAATGGAAGCTCTTGAGCAATTTAAATGGTCATAACTTTACACTCGGAGGTCCGATTCAGGCGCATAATATATCGAGACGCTCGAAATTGAACAATGGAAGAAGGTCTTGAGTAATGCAAATGGTCATAACTTTTCTCACGGAGGTCAGATTTAGGCGCATCACATATAGAGACGCTCGAAATTGAACAACGGAAGCTGTCGAGAAATTTAAATGGTCATAAGTTTTCAAATCGAGGTCAGATTCAGGTGCATAATATATCGAGACGCTCGAAATTGAACAATGGAAGCTGTCGAGAAATTCAAATGGTCATAATTTTTGACTCGGAGGTCCGATTGAGGCGCATAAGATATCGAGACGCTCAAAATTGAACAACGGAAGCTCTCGAGAAATTCAAATGGTCATAACTTTTCTCACGGAGGTCAGATTTAGGCGCATCACATATAGAGACGCTCGAAATTGAACAACGGAAGCACTTGAGCAATTGAAATGGTCGTAACTTTACACACGAAGCTCCGATTCAGGCGCATAATATATCGAGACGCTCGAAATAGAACAATGGAAGCTCTTGAGTAATTCAAATGGTCATAACTTTTCTCACGGAGGTCAGATTTAGGCGCATCACATATAGAGACGCTCGAAATTGAACAACGGAAGTTGTCGAGAAATTTAAATGGTCATAAGTTTTCACACGGAGGTCAGATTCAGGTGCATAATTTATCGAGACGCTCGAAATTGAACAATGGAAGCTGTCGAGAAATTCAAATGGTCATAACTTTTGACTCGGAGGTCCGATTGAGGCGCATAATATATCGAGATGCTCGAAATTAAACAATGGAAGCTCTAGAGCAATTCAAATGGTCATAACTTTACACTCGGAGGTCCGATTCAGGCGCATTATATATTGAGACGCTCGAAATTGAACAATGGAAGCTCTTGAGCATTTCAAATGGTCATAACTTTTCACTCGGAGGTCCGATTCAGGCGCATAAGATATAGAGACGCTCAAAATTAAACAACGGAAGCCCTCGAGAAATTCAAATGGTCATAACTTTTCTCCCGGAGGTCAGATTTAGGCGCATAAAATATCGAGACACTCGAAATTGAACAACGGAAGCTCTCGATAAATTCAAAATGGTCATAAACTTTTGACTCGGAGGTCCGATTCAGGCGCATGAGATATCGAGACGCTCGAAATTGAACAACGGAAGCTCTCGAGAAATTCAAATGGTCATAACTTTTCTCCACGGAGGTCAGATGTAGGCGCATCACATATAGAGACGCTCGAAATTGAACAACGGAAGCTGTCGAGAAACTCAAATGGTCATAACTTTTAACACGGAGGTCAGATTCAGCCGCATAATATATCGAGATGCTCGATATTGAACAACGGAAGCTCTCGTGAAATTCAAATGGTCATAACATTTCACACGGAGGTCAGATTCAGGCGCATAATATATCGAGATGCTCGAAATTGAACAATGGAAGCTCTCGAGAATTTCAAATGTTCATAACTTTTCACACGGAGGTCAGATTCAGGCGCATAATATATCGAGATGCTCGATATTGAACAATGGAAGCTCTTGAGCAATTCAAATGGTCATAACTTTACACTCGGAGGTACAATTCAGGCGCATAATATATCGAGACGCTCGAAATTGAACAATGGAAGCTCTTGAGTAATTCAAATGGTCATAACTTTTCACTCGGATGTCCGATTAACGCGCATAAGATATCGAGACGCTCGAAATTGAACAACGGAAGCTCTCGAGAAATTCAAATGGTCATAACTTTTGATTCAGAGGTCCGATTTAGGCGTATCATAGACCGAGATGATTGAAAATGAACAATGAAAGCTCTTGAGTTATTCAAATGGTCATAACTTTTCACTCGGAGGTCCGATTCAGGCGCATAAGATATCGAGAGGCTCAAAATTGAACAACGGAAGCTCTCGAGAAATTCAAATGGTCATAACTTTTCACACGAAGGTCAGATTCAGGCGCATAATATATCGAGATGCTCGAAATTGAACAATTGAGGCTCTTGAGCAATTCAAATGGTCATAACTTTACACTCGGACGACCGATTCAGGCGCATTATATAACGAGACGCTCGTAATTTAACAATGGAAGCTCTTGACCATTTCAAATGGTCATAACTTTTCACTCGGAGGTCGGATTCAGGCGCATAAGATATCGATACTCTCGAAATTGAACAACGTAAGCTCTCGAGAAATTCAAATGGTCATAACGTTTCACTCGGAGGTCTGATTCAGGCGCATAAAATATCGAGACACTCAAAATTGAACAACGGAAGCTCTCGATAA
>NW_024464784.1:48957-50627 GCF_000004515.6 Glycine max
GTCATAACTTTTCTCTCGAAGGTCCGATTCAGGCGCATAATATATCGAGACACTCAAAATTGAACAACGGAAGCTCTCGAGAAATTCAAATGGTCGTAACTTTTATCTCGGATGTCTGATTCAGGTGCATAATATATCGAGACGCTCGAAATTGAACAATGGAAGCTCTCGAGAAATTCAAATGGTCATAACTTTTGACTCGGAGGTCCGATTCAGGCGCATCATATATCGAGATGCTCGAAAATGAAGAATGGAAGCTCTTGAGTTATTCAAATGGACAAAACTTTTCACTCGGAGGTCCGATTCAGCCGCATAAGATATCGAGACTATCGAAATTGAACAACAGAAGCTCTTGAGAAATTCAAATGGTCATAACGTTTCACTCGGAGGTCCGATTCAGGCGCATAATATATCGAGACACTAGTATTTGAACAACGGAAGCTCTCGAGAAATTCAAATGCTCATAACTTTTAACTTGGATGTCCGATTCAGGCGCATATTATATCGAGACGCTCAAAATTGAGCAAGAAAAGCTCTCGACAAATTCAAATGGTCATTATTCTTAACACAGAGGTCAGATTCAGGCGTATAATATATCGAGACACTCAAAATTGAACAACGGAAGCTCTCAAGAAATTCAAATGGTCATAACTTTTCACACGAAGGTCAGATTCAGGCGCATAATATATCGAGATGCTCGAAATTGAACAATGGAAGCTCTTGAGCAATTCAAATGGTCATAACGTTACACTTGGAGGTCCGATTTAGGCGCATTATATATGGAGACGCTTGAAATTTAACAATGGAAGCTCTTGAGCATTTCAAATGGTCATAACTTTTCACTCGGAGGTCCAATTAAGGCGCATAAGATATCGAGACTCTCGAAATTGAACAACGGAAGCTCTCGAGAAATTCAAATGGTCCTAACGTTTCACTCGGAGGTCCAATTCAGGCGCATAATATATCGAGACACTCAAAATTGAACAACGGAAGCTCTCGAGAAATTCAAATGGTCATAACTTTTGATTCCGAGGTCCGATTCAGGCGCATCATAGATCGAGATGCTTGAAAATGAACAATGGAAGCTCTTGAGCATTTCAAATGGTCATAACTTTTCACTCTGAGGTCCAATTCAGGCGCATAAGATATCGAGACGCTCAAAATTGAACAACGGAAGCTCTCAAGAAATTCAAATGGTCATAACTTATCACAAGGAGTTCAGATTCAGGCGCATAATATATCGAGATGCTCGAAACTAAACAATGGAAGCTCTTGAACAATTCAAATGGTCATAACTTTACACTTAGAGGTCCGATTGAGGCGCATTATATATCGAGATGCTCGAAAATGAACAATAGAAGCTCTTGAGTTATTCAAATGGTCATAACTTTTCACTCGGAGGTCCGATTCAGGCGCATAAGATATCGAGACTATCGAAATTGAACAACGGAAGCTCTCGAGAAATTCAAATGGTCATAACGTTTCACTCGAAGGTCCGATTCAGGCGCATACTATATCGAGACACTAGTATTTGGACAACGGAAGCTCTTGAGAAATTCAAATGGTCATAACTTTTCACTAAGAGGTCCGATTCAGGCGCATAATATATCGAGACGCTAAAAATTGAACAAGGCGCACGCATCCTCACACTGCGGACAACCGAATGCTAA
>NW_024464785.1:0-44011 GCF_000004515.6 Glycine max
AGAATTCGGCTTCTAAACCAAGTGGTTTTCAAGGTATATACTCTAAAGATTCTTTGGGAGAAATCCTTAAATCCTAAAAACAGATTTTATATGCCTAAAAACAAGATTGTTGGAACTGGTTTCGGATAGAAATGTGATTAGTGAATTTGGGCCTAGGCGAAGGGTGTGGAGAGTTTATACTATGAAAAAGACAAAAGGAATGAAAGATGATGACGTGGCTGTGAACGCATGAGAGTGGCTATAGATAGCTATTGCTGGAAGGGAATAATTAGGAAGGAATTTAGTTAGGATTTGGTGGGGTCACCTCTAGGTGATTTGGGAGCACTGCGTGCTTGGGAATTGGTTGCTATTACCAGTTTGTTATTTTTCTTTTATTCTGCTCTTTTTTTTTTCCTGTAATTGTGGATCTCACAGCAATACCATTGCACTTTCATTACTCATATTACACTGTTATATAGTCATTGGGAACAAGTTTTTGAGGCCTTAAAGTGCATTAACTTTAGTTAAGAATTAACTCAAGGGTCTAAAACGAGTTCTACAAGTTCAATGACTATGACATTTTGTGGAGAGTAAGACATTACCAATTTAAAACTGAGGAAAAAGTTTCGTTCTGAAAGATAAATTCCTAAGAGTGAAGATTTTAGAATTCGGCTTCCAAACCAAGTGGTTTTCAAGGTACTCTTAAGATTCTTTGGGAAAAAAATCCTTAAATCATAAAAACAGATTTTATATGCCTAATAAAAGGATTGTAGAAACTGATTTCACTCCAAAATTAATCTCGGGTCAAAATCTAAGTTTTTGAGGGCTTAAAATGCATTAACGTTAGTTAAGAATGAACTCAAGGGTCTAAAACTTGTTCTACAAGTTCAATGACTATTAAATTTTGTGGAGAGTTACACATTAGCAATTTAAAACTGAGGAGAAAGGTTTCGTTCCAAAACATACATTCCTAAGAGTGAAGAGTTTAGAATTCGACTTCCAAACCAAGTGGTTTTGAAGGTATATACTCTAAAGATTCTTATGGAGAAATTCCTTAAATCCTAAAAACAGATTTTATATGCCTAAAAACAAGATTATAGGAACTAGTCTCACTCCAAAATTTATCTCGGGTCAAAATCTAAGTTTTTTGAGGCCTTAAAGTGCATTAACTTTTGTTAAAAATGAACTCATGGGTCTCAAACGAGTTCTACATGTACAATGACTATGATATTTTGTGGATAGTTACACATTAGCAATATCAAACTGTGGAAAAAGGTTTTGTTCCAAAACATACATTCTTAAGAGTGAAGAGTTTAGAATTCGGCTTCCAAACCAAGTGGTCTTCAAGGTACTCATTGGATTCTTTGGGAGAGAATCCATAAATCCTAAAAACAGAATTTATATGCCTAATAACAAGATTGTAGGAACTGGTTTCACTCCAAAATTTTTCTCGGGTCAAAATCTAAGTTTTTGAGACCTAAAAGTGCATTAACTTTAGTTAAGAATGAACTCAATGGTCTAAAACGAGTTCTAAGAGTTCAATGACTATGAAATTTTGTGGAGAGTTAGACATTACCAATTTAAAACTGAGGAAAAAGGTTTCGTTCCAAAAGATAAATTCCGAAGAGTGAAGATTTTAGAATTTGGCTTCCAACCCAAGTGGTTTTCAAGGTACACTTAAGATTCTTAGGGAGAAAATCCTTAAATCCTAAAATCAGATATTATATGACTAAAAACTAGATTGTAGGAACTCGGTTCACTCAAAAATTCATCTCGGGTAAAAAGCTGAGATTTTTGACGCCTTAAAGTGCATTAACTTCAGTTAAGAATGAACTCAAGGGTCTAAAACGAGTTCTACAAGTTCAATGACTATGAAATTTTGTGGAGAGTTAGACATTAGCAATTTAAAACTGTGGAAAAACGTTTCATTCGAAAACATACATTCCTAAGAGTTAAGATTTTAGAATTTGGTTTCCAAACCAAGTGGTTTTCAAGGTACTCTTAAGATTCTTAGTTAGAAGATCCTTAAATCCTAAAAACAGATTTTATATGCCTAAAAACAAGATTATAGGAACTGGTTTCACTCCAAAATTCATCTCGGGTCAAAATCTAAGTTTTTGAGGCCTTAAAGTGCATTAACTTTAGTTAAGAATGAACTCCAAGGTCTAAATTGTGTTCTACAAGTTCAATGACTATGAATTTTTTTTACAGTTAGACATTAGCAATATAAAACTGAGGAAAAAGGTTTCATTCCAAAACATATATTCCTAACAGTGAAGTGTTTAGAATTCGGCTTCCAAACCAAGTGGTTTTCAAGGTATATACTCTAAAGATTCTTTGGGAGAAAATCCTTAAATCCTAAAAGCAAATTTCTATATGCCTTAAAACAAGATTGTTGGAACTGGTTTCACACCAAAATTCATCTCGTGTCAAAATTGAAGTTTTTTTAGTCCTTTAAGTATAGTAACTTCAGTTGAAAATGAACTCAAGGGTCTAAAACGAGTCCTACAAGTTCAATGACTATGAAATGTTTTGGAGAGTTAGACATTAGCAATATAAAACTGGGGAAAAAGGTTTCGTTCCAAAACATACATTCCTAAGAGTGAAGAGTTTAGAATTCGGCTTCCAAACCAAGTGGTTTTCAAGGTACACTTAAGATTCTATGGGAGAAAATCGTTAAATCATAAAAACAGATTTTATATGCCTAAAAACAAGATTATAGGAATTAGTTTCACTCCAAAATTCATCTTGGGTCAAAATCTAAGTTTTTTGAGGCCTTAAAGTGCATTAACTTTTGTAAAAAATGAACTCATGGGTCTAAAACGAGTTCTGCGTGTTCAATGACTATGAAATTTTTTGGATAGTTAGACATTAGCAATATAAAACTGTGGAAAAAGGTTTCGTTCCAAAACATACATTCCTTAGTGTGAGAGTTTAGAATTCCGCTACCAAACCAAGTGGTTTTCAAGGTACTCTTAGGAATCTTTGGGAGAAAATCCTTAAATCCTTAAAAAAGATTTTATATGCCTAATAACAAGATTGTAGGAACTGGTTTCACTCCAAAATTCATCTCGGGTCAAAATCTAAGTTTTTTTAAGCCTTAAAGTGCATTAACTTTAGTTAAGAATGAACTCAATGGTCTAAAACGAGTTCTACACGTTCAATGACTATGGAATTTTGTGAAGAGTAAGACATTAGCTATATAAAACTGAGGAAAAAGATTTCGTTCCAAAACATACATTCCTAATAGTGAAGGGTTTAGAATTCGGCTTCCAAACCAAGTGGTTTTCAAGGTACTCTTAAGATTCTTTGGGAGAAAATCCTTAAATCCTTAAAACAGATTCTGTATGCCTAAAAACAAGATTGTAGGAACTGGTTTCAATCCAAAATTCATCGCGGGTCAAAATCTAAGTTTTTGAGGCCTTAAACTGCATTAACTTTAGTTAATAATGAACTCAAAGGTCTAAAACGAGTTCTAAAACTTCAATGACTATGAAATTTTTTGGAGAGTTAGACATTAGCAATATAAAATTGAGGAAAAAGGTTTTGTTCCAAAACATACATTCCTCTGAAACTACTTTTCCATCCCCAAACCCATCAATATGTCAATATAAAACCAATTAATAAATATCAAGATATATAACCAATGAGCTCTATAGTAAATCAATGGGAAGAGATTCAAATCGGAGAATATATTGTGTTGCTTGATAGTGTAGCTATGCCTTGGTTCAGTGCTCTTCGAGAGAGGCAATCCTTTTATGTGTAATGCGCAAGAAGAAGAAAAGAATATCCCACAATGTATTGTAGAAGCATAGGAATTGACTTGAGACTACTTCAGGAAATAAGAATCAGTTAACTATAACAAAGATTCCTTATAAGATACTTCTACAAACCAGTTTGGTCTTTGAAGTTTACATGAAATAGTTTGAAACTAGTTTCCAAAACTAGTTTGATTTCGAATCAATTTTATTGAACCATAAACCTGTTCTAAACCTCAAAACTGGTTTAGAAACTGCTTTTAAAGCTAATTCAAGATTCAAACCATATTTTTGAACCCAAAATCAATTTTTTATTTTCAAAACTATTTTTTTCTCCGAAACTGCTATTTTTCTCAGCACAATATTCATGATTTATTCGACTATTAGCAACTAAGCCTACCACCAAACATCAAGCAATGAAAGAATCGCTACAGACTCAAGTACTTTCTATTTCTGAAAAATTAAACAAAAGCAATGAAAGAATCGCTACAGTATGTGTAGTTTGTCAGACAACTATTGCTTCATCAAATTCTGGTTAGATACAACTCCCATTTGCAAGTAAACTTTCTTTGTGGTTATTTATTTGATCAGGCAAAATATAACCTTGAGCTGGAAAAGTTGAGAATTGAACTAAGACATGCCCAAGGACTGCATGCAGTAGCTCAAAGTGAGAAAATTGAAGCATC
Organism: Glycine max; assembly: GCF_000004515.6. NCBI lineage: Eukaryota > Viridiplantae > Streptophyta > Magnoliopsida > Fabales > Fabaceae > Glycine > Glycine max. Next base: position 4,424 of record NW_024464785.1, read on the forward strand.
CCAAAAGGTAATATCTATTTTCTTTTGGCCAGAAACACTTTCTTCTACCTAATAAGTACAATAATTTTAAGGAACCCCTGCACCCTTATTTGTTGTTAGGTTCTCTTTCCTTTATCTCCAATAAAGAAAAATTACCTTATGATAGCAATTGGAGGATGAATTCACCTTTCATATGGCTGCATTGTGAAATGGAGTAACATCCTATATTACTTTGAACAGCTAAATGACCTAAGCATGATTAAAGGAAGAATTATAATTTGGGGTAACATCCTATATTACTCAACAGCTGAATGCCCAACCAATGAGTAAAATAGTATACTATGCCACTTATAACAATTATTATTAAGATAAAAACAGCTTTCCAAAGCTGTAAACACAGTACACAGTCTTACTATGTTTACTGACAAATTATATTGTATTATCTTATTGCTTGTTAGAGTAAAAAAAAACACTGCCAACAGCCAGGCACCAACTCATTTACTTTGGTCTTTATTTTTTTCACTCCATTCACCTGCATTTCAAGGAATCTCACTATTGAGCGTAGTACTTTGCAGATACTTAGTTTTGCTTTTTCTTCAGCCAATTGATGTGCGGCACATAGAGCCAAAAAAATGGCAAGTAGTAACAAATATAAGCCTACCCTGCATTTGTTTAGAGGATCTCTATACAATTACTTGTCAAGGAGCTTAATTAATCTAACCAACAAATCACATCCTATCCACGTAATCATACAACTTTGCATGGTTACCAATAAAAGAAACAATTGTGATTAAAATCTCAAGATTACATTGGTCTCTTTCTTTATAGAACCATAAGATTGCTCCGACATTAGGGAAAATATCTAAATAAAGAAAAGTATACTATCAAGAAGGGTCACTGGAATAATTTATAAGCGCCATTTAATTCTAAATTGTACCTCCAAGAAGGGTCATGTCCTTTCCGTTCTTGGTTTGTGCCACACTTTTCTGCCAGCCAATACACCAGATATCCTGGGGGACAATTAAGGACAAATTAAATTAAGAAACACCATAATTAAATTCTAGTAATTAAATTATCAAACTGAGGTACTCAAATACATTCAAAAACATACACAATATATCAAATCTAGGTGCTCAAATACATTCAAACAGATTAACATAAGATTGAAGCCCTTAAAAGAAAAACATATTTGTCATTTGAGTATCTAGCATCTACACAGTTTCTTAAATAACAAACTGTTTAGGTTGTACAATGAAATGAAGCTCCTACTCACTTTAAACTGGAATAGGTAGTCATGAGGATAAACTGCCAGAGATAGAGAATCCTCAAAATTAAGCTTGAGAACTAGAAATCCACGATCAACATTGCTAGAATACAATGGTCAACATACTAAGGGCTGCATATACTACACAATTAAATTGAACTTGTTGTATTCTTGAAGTGATGAAATTTAATTATCAAAAAGTAAAATGCATTCCCAATTACCAAAACATCATTTTCACAATTCATTCCCATTTACTATTTTAAAAGAAAACCATTATTAACAGATGATTCTATTGAAATATAATTTATTTGTAATGTAGCAACAAAAACTTTATATATCTCTATTTTACCAAAGATAACCAAACATGAGATTCTTTGTAGATAACCATTCAACCTACTCAACAGCTCCCTTTAGAAACAAAGAAAAAGGACAAAGTAATACAAAATCCCAAAACTCAAAATTCAGAGGACCGACTAAGGGGATTCACATACTTTTTTAAAGGTATGTGAATCCCCTACAGCAGAATCAATAGATACAAAGCCACAGCAGAATCAAAAGCACTCCAATTCTAATGGCGGTATCAATAGATACAAAGCCACGGCTGATATAGAAGTGGCCTCTGCAGTAGAATATAGAAGTTTAGTTGCTACCACAGTTGATATTCTCTGGATTCAGACTCTTGTCTTGGAACTTGCAGTCCCTCATTCTAGACCTAGGTAGGTTAATTATTCACCATGAAGTAAAAAGAGAGTATCATTTGTATATGCAGATAGATATATAACGATACAAGGTAGCTAGAGAGAGAGAAAAAACAGAGAAAGAGAATGATAGCAAGGGAAAAGTTCATTTATGTTACTTAACATCATAGGTAGTGGACCCTCCTTTTTGCTTTCCAAATTTCAGTGGCATGATTGATTCATTGATTAAATTCCAACCAGTATGGCTAATAGCTTTTGAGTTCTACCCTTAATTCTTTTTTTATTCTTCTATATTTTATACTTTTTTTTCTATAGTTCGTTTCATCATCATTGTAACTATAGCTGGCCATTAAAAAATAGCTCAGACAATCTAGGTCTGTGTTGTTTCGGTTAATCCTAGGTACATTTCGTGGTGACCTGATCGAGGTACGAGGAAAGCTTGAAGTCTCTGCGCCATTGTTTTAGATCTCACTGTTTGGGTTCGAGGTAAGCTTTGACTGTTTTTCATTTCTAGTTTAGTTAGGAAACATCTTCTATGAATCTATTACTACTTTGGTTTGTTGCAACCCAACCTAGATATATGAACATGTTTAGATCGACAAGTGTAGCTGAAAAAAAATCCTATTAACCCCAAACTACTCAAGATGATTGACAGTACTTTAATTAAAATTAAGACTGACATTTTTGTCAAACATAAATTACAAAGGAAATAAGTGCCTTGTGATTTTTGTTGTGGTGGGGGGTCTACATTAGAGTTCTATGAAGAAGCCCATGGCAAGAATTTGTGAAACTGTTCCAACTTGCAATTGGTTTTCCTGAATCCAGTTCACCAATAATGTTAGTGTCTGCATTAATCTGCCATGGGAAACCCCCCAACACCCTCCTTTCACTTTGTTCTTTGCCACTACACATTTCTTGCTTCATTACACTCACTGATTGAGCTGTTGCATTGCTCATCACCATTTGATCATAAGGGAGCATCATCTCTCCACTAACCTTAACCCCACCAGAATTGCCATCATCCAAGTCACCCAAGTCCCTATTTCCATACACAATACAAATTTTGAAGATGGTTTTGTGTCTCAAGGAACCCAGTTTGAATTGCGTCCAAAAATGAAAGGTTTTCTGAGGATGGATTCATGTCTGAATTGCAAATAGAGGAATCCCAAAATGTTAAGAAAGACAGTAGTACTAGTAGTATCAAATTTTGTCTCATGTTCATAACATTATTTTCAACATGTAAAAGACAGTAGTACTAGTAGAATCAAATTCTGGCTCCACAGCCTTCAGTATGTCCTAGTGTTTGCATCCACATTCTCAAACACCAAAACCAAACAATTGAAAAACACCAAAACCAAAACAAAGGAAAAACCACTCAAGATCCACGACATTATCAAGGAAAAACCAATGACATCACATTTGTTCCTCCAAACTAACCTCTAGCAGGAAATGCTCATTACACTCCCCCACAACCATCCAAGATTCCCTTGTGCCTAAAGTAAACCCCGAATCAATCCACCTCAAAAAACCTCTACAGATCCACCTACTACTAATCTCATAATTGTTCCATCAACCAAAAATTAATGAACAAATGTTTAAATAAGACTAGTGCTAGAAGGAGAAAAGAGGAACACCATGATTTAAAAAGAAAAACTAAAAACACCAAAAGAAAAATCAATATTTTCACATCTTAAAGACACTCCAACATCACATAACACCAATGAAACACCAAAATCCCTTCTTGAGTTAATTAATAGTCATGTGACACTTTACGATGACTGATTGTCACATATTGATATTAGTTTTTCAATTCATAATTCATGCAGGTGGTGATTGAGTTATTTATTGGATTTTTGCTTTGATATTAATATTTTTATTACTTTTTCACTACCATTAATGACAATTGATACATGCTATACAAATTGTGTTCATTATGAGTGAACCTTAGATTTTCGTTTGAGACTAAATGCAATGATTCTTGCAGACAGTTTGCATTAATCATTGTATTCAATCTTGAATTGTCCGTTTGGACAGTTTGGGGAGACTAATATTTTTATGGTAGATTCATGCATTAAGGTTAACATTATTTTGTTGAATTTGATGAAATTTCGGTTCAATGCATTTCTAGTTGTTCTCTGAGTGCATACTTGATTGTCAGGAAATTAATTTCACCGATTTCATGTCATGTACTAGGAGACCAATGTGAAATACTACCGAAATTTTGTCAAATTTAAAAAAATAGAATTAACCTTGACGTATGAAGCTACCATAAAAGACGGTCTTCCTAAATGGGGTAGGGCCACACCTATAATAAAAGAGTGAGATTTTCATGCATTGAATAACTTTCTGAGTATCACGTAGTTATTACTTAGATGGATCGAAGTTGGATGAATGAAAGTCGCATTAGCCTAGAATATGAGGAAGGCGTCGAGTAGTTCTTACAATTTGCTTTAGAAAGAGGTCGATCGGATGAAGATGGAAAATATTATTGTCCTTGCATCAATTGTTTGAACGAAAGACGACAAATACTGGACGACATACGGGACCATCTGTTGTGCGATGGAATTAAGAGGAATTATACGAAGTGGATATGGCATGGTGAAATGACAGACATGCAGAGTGTGCCCCAATCAAAACCGTTTGATGTAGAAATGGGAGATCGCTTGAAGGATATGATTCATGATCTTAGACAAGAGTTTTTTCAGCAAGTACATGCCCCTGTGTATGAAGGATTACAGAGTGACTCAAAGAAGCCTTTGTATCCAGGGTGCAACAATTCCTTGACACTGTTGTCGGCCGTGTTAAGTCTGGTTAATGTCAATGCCAGATATGGGTGGAGTGACAAAAGCTTTACTTCAGTGCTTCAAGTAGTGCACGATCTGCTTCCAGAGGAAAACACCTTGCCTAAAAGCTACTATCAGGCCAATAAGATACTGTGTCCGATGGGTATGGTGTATCAGAAGTTTCATGCTTGCCCGAATGACTGCATACTGTATAGACTGAATTCAAAGAAATGTCTAAATGCCCAAGGTGTGGGGCGTCACAGTACAAAGTGAAGGATGATGAGGACTGCAGTTCAAATGAAAACTCAAAGAAGGGCCCTCCAGCGAAGGTGTTGTGGTATCTTCCCATCATTCCAAGGTTTAAGCATCTTTTTGCTAATGGAGACGATGCAAAAGACCTTACCTGGCATGCAAATGGGAGAAACTCTAATGGAATGGTCCGTCATTCGGCTGATTGCTCCAAATGGAAGAAGATTGATGGTTTGTATCCGGATTTCGGCAAAGAGGCAAGAAATCTTAGGCTTGGACTAGCCAGTGATAGAATGAATCCATATGGCAATTTAAGCACTCAACATAGTTCATCGCCAGTTCTACTAGTAATTTACAATTTGCCTCCTTGGTTGTGCATGAAGCCAAAATACATGATATTGTCTATGATGATATCGGTCCCTAGATAGCCAGGAAATGACATTCATGTTTATCTAAGTCCGTTGATTGAAGATCTGAGAAAGTTGTGGGATGAGGGGGTTTTAGTGTTTGATGGGTTTTGAGGGGGTTTTAGTGTTTGATGGGTTTCGCAAGGAGACTTTTGAAATGCGTGCAATGCTTTTTTGTACCATGAATGACTTTCCAGCATATGGGAATCTGAGTGGTTACAGTGTTAAGGGTCATCATGCATGCCCTATCTGTGAAGAAGACACAAGCTACATACAATTGAAACATGGTAGAAAAATAGCCTACACTAGGCATCGGCATTTTCTGAAACCTCATCACCCTTATAGACGATTGAAAAAAGCTTTTAATGAAAGTCAAGAGCACGAAAATGTGCCGATACCATTGACTGATGGGCAGGTCTTCCAATGGGTTGAACACCTAAATACTGTATTTGGAAAGACCCAAAAGAAGGATAAAAGTAAGACTTTCATATGGAAGAAAAGGTCCATTTTCTTTTATCTTTCGTACTGTTCTGATCTAGATGTTAGACATTGTATTGATGTTATGCATATGGAGAAAAATGTATGTGACAGTGTCATTGAGACGCTCCTTAACATTCAAGGCAAGACGAAAGATGGTCTGAACACCCGTCAAGATCTAGTTGACATGGGCATACGATCGCAGTTGCATCCAAGGTCTGATGGTAAAAAAATATACTTGCCTCCAGCTTGTCATACTTTGTCCAGAAAGGAGAAGATCAATTTTTGTCAGTGTCTGCGCCAGGTTAAAGTCCCACAAGGATACTCTTCAAATATTAAGAGTCTTATGTAGTTGAAGGAGCTTAAGCTGGTGGGGTTAAAGTCTCATGATTGTCACGTGTTGATGCAACAATTTTTACCCATGGCCATATGAGACATTTTTCCTAACAAAGTCAGATTTGCCATAACTCGCCTGTGTTTTTTCTTTAATGTCATATGTAGCAAAGTCCTTGATCTTGTCAAGTTTAATGACTTAGAAAACGAGGCTGCAATTATACTTTGCTATTTGGAGATGTATTTTCCTCCTGCTTTCTTTGACATCATGGTCCACTTAATTGTTCACCTGGTCAGAGAAATCAAATGTTGTGGTCATGTTTATCTGCACTGGATGTACTCGATTGAGCGCTACATGAAGATCTTAAAAGGGTATACCAAGAATCTACATCATCCGAAAGCATCTATTGTTGACAGGTACATCGTAGAAGAAGCCATTGAATTTTGTTCAGAGTACATTGAAAAGGCTAAACCTGTTGGGCTTCCTAAGTCTCGCCATGATGACAGAGTGGGCGGTAAGGGTTCAAGAGGACTGCATGTTATCGCTCCAAGTGTAGAAGATTTGTTACAAGCTCACTTATATGTGTTGAACAACAGTAATGAAGTTTTGCCATACATACTTCAGCATGAAGGTTTAGTCAAAAAAAGTAATCCAAAAATGTCAAAGAACTAGGTCTTGAAAAAGCATAACAAGACTTTCTATGATTGGTTTAAAGATACAATATTTGCTGACGAAAATGCTTCTGAAACATTAAGTTAGCTAATGGGCCTAAATGAAATGTTATAACTTGGCAAGGATACGACATAAACAAGTATTCCTTTTACACAAAAGTACAAGACGACAAAAGTACAATGCAAAACAGCGGGGTCACCCTAAGGGCTGAATCTCACTTTGCAAGTGTACATGATGACAATCCCTGTGTAGCTTCCATCCCTTACTTTGGGTTCATTGATGAAATATGGGAGCTTAACTATGTCAAATTTAGTGTTTGTGTTTTCAAATGTAAATGGGTTGATAGCAACACCGGTGTGCAAACTGATGATGTAGGATTTACATTGGTAGACCTAAAGAAACTAGCTTACCAGAATGACCCTTTCATCATGGCAGAACAAGCTAAGCAACTATTTTATGTGCAAGACCCTTGTGTTAGTCCTTTGTCCACACAAATGACTCCTAACGCGGTCGGAGAAGAAGAAGCTGACGACGTTCATGCTAATCGTAATGATTGTGATGAAGGAGAATTAATTAACATCATCTAACATAATTTTCTAATTATGTATTTCATTTCGGTACATTCATTTACATAACTCATACAGTGCTTTTTGATAATGTAAACTAACTCAACTTTTTCTCTTTAAAGGACCATGGCTACTCCAAGTGGTCTAGTGCAAAGGGAAATGAAATACACTGCTCAACTTTTTTATAATGTAAACTAACTCAACATGACTACGATCGTTGCCCTAGGAAGATTTTATGAGGGATCCACAGCAGTTCACAACATCCCTTTGTTGCATGGCCAAGTGAAGGTTGGTGTTAAGGAGGTTAAAGATGCAGAGGCTTCCGTTCCTGTACCTACTGACGAGGTTACCTTAGTGGGGCAGACACTTAACACCTTTCTTGCTTGGCCGACACATCTCGTGAAGCGTTTATCAGAACAGGTATTTTACTCTGATTATATGTTTCTTTTTTTCAATTGATTTGTTCACTGTAATCAAAAGTTATTAATTAACTATGTTTGATCAATAGGCACCTGTGTCTCCAGCAAAACCTCCAGAAAGCCCGAATCATGAGGTCGATGATCCCCTGTATCTAATGACATTGACCATCCCACAGCTGTTTTTGAAGCCTCTCCAGGTTATGTGGGATGCTACCGTGTTCGGGGTGTTTAATCAAAACTTCCCGTTGTACATAAAGCACGAAGATCTCTCTGAAATTGCACACGATGGTTAATGTCTCAACATATTTGTTATACAGTTGTGGATTCTGTAAGTCAATTTAGATTACTGTTAATTACCAAAGTAATTTTTTAAATTCATACATAATTAACTTTGTCTTAACAACACAGGCATCTGACTGAGACAAGTATGCGAGCGGGGAATTTTGATGTGTATGGATTCCTCGAGCCACAGTTCATTCAGAGATATAGGCAATCGTAATTTGAATCGAAAAGTTACATCAAGAGTTGGATGCAGAGTTCAAAACGCGATGTCTACCTTGGAGCCTACCTGAATGGGTAAGTCAAACACAACAACTAAATTTAAATAATCTATACTACTACAATAACCCATATTCATCTCCACTGCAGCGAACACTGGCAAATGGTCGTCATTCTGCCTAAGGAAAACCTAGTTGTCTAGTTTTGTTCTTCTCATAACATGCCAGAAAACTATCTTAAGGGAATAATTAATAGGTCAGTGTTGTTTTCAACACATTTGCATTAGCATAATTCAACAACATCAATATTTTAATGTTCCTCATATTCAACAGTTCGTTGAAAGGACTTGATGATACTCCACAACCTAAATCCAAGGTTGCTGCTAGATGGATTGTTGTTAAGGTACGTGATTTAAATAAAACTTCTACATATATTACTGCTTATGTGTGTGTACACTAATTGTAGTTAACATTTAATTAGTATCCAAATTTCATTATGTATTTAGTGTAATAGACAAAAAGGAAGCACTGAGTGTGGCTATTACATCATGCACTGGATGTCCACGATAATCTTAGGAACTTTCAAGAATAATTAGGAAACGATAATTGTTTATTTCAAACAAAGTTCGTTTTCTTATCATTGTTATTACAATATTAATTTATCTTTTATTTGATCATGCAGTATTTTAATGATGTTAGACCATTGGAAGCAGAGAGATTCAAGGCGATTCGCATCCAGTGGGCATAGTATTATCTAAAAGTTAAAAAACAAACATAGGATGTTAGGGAACTATGTAACTTTAGGTTACTTAATTATTTTATCATACTTTGCATTACATTTTTTACAATTGTTGTTTCATTTTAACATTGAATAACCTTTGTTGATAGTTATTCATAGTTATCAATTGATTTTTTTCAATTAATACTTTACTAGCTAGTTTTCTGCTAAAACCTATTTGAAAGCAAAATGCAAATAATATATGTTGTGTGTTGTGTGGTCTGATTTTAAATTTATAGGTTAAATTTTGATTTTTTTTTTGTAAAAACAGAGAGAGTATTTAAAAAAAATCATAAAAACAACATTAGTTTTCTATAAAAAAAAACCGATGTTAATCGTTAACATCGATTTTCCCAAAAAACCCGATGTTAACGTATGTTAACATTGGTTTTTCCAAAAAATCGATGTTAACTGTCAACATTGATACATTTTTTTTGGGTGTAATTCTTATTGTCAACATCGGTTATTTAAATAACCGATGTTGTAAATTTTATGTTAATATCGGTTTTTTTTTTTAAATTGGTGTTAACGATAAAACTTTCAACATCGGTACTTTCAATATCGGTTTTATAACCAATGTAGAAAGTCCTAAATAACCGAAGTTAAAAGCCTATTTTCTAGTAGTGTTGTAAACATGGTTCAGGAGCAATTTTTAATAATGAAGCAAAATGAGTTTACAACCCAATCATGCAAAATCTACCCACGCACATATAGTTTGATGGTAGTCTCCTTCACTATATTGTGTTTCATGGCATTTGTCTTTATTATCCAATGCTCCATATACTCGGACAATCGAATGTTTGATTTGATTTTGTTTTTGTATTCAATGTTAGATATGCATTATATTAATTTTTATACTTGTGGCATAGTTCTTTAAGGCTTGAAAGTGTTAGTCCAGTTCTGTTCTATTTTTTATTCTTATAATGTCTGATAGGAAACTGGGTTGTGATAAATTTTTTATAAAATTTTCTGATCTCTGCTCATTGTTGAATTGACTGCATGACATGAATAGGAATTTAATAGATGCATGCTACTCCTGATGCTTTAGTTTTATTATTGTTACAAAATTAGGTTCAAATATATTTGAGGCTTGCATTGCAGTAATTTTCCTTAGGGTCCAACAAGCTGTAGTTTTAGCTTTGCTATATTGTGTTGTCATGCATTCTATTATGTTTTTTCTTGTTTTCTTGTAAAATAGGCGAAGGACCACTTATGAGCATATACACAAGCATTCTGAAAGGAACTCCGATTATTTTGATGATTTATACCGTGTTCATATAGAAATGCACAAGTATGGACATAAAAAATAGAATATGGATAATGTGCAGCATATTGTTGACCATCCTGCACATCACAAACACAGAAAGAAATGGGATAGCTCAAAGAGGGAGTTAAAGAGATGAAGCTAAAGCATGATAAAGTGATGCAAGAAAATTATGACAAACACAACCAAGTTCTGCTAGATGAGCCAGAGGCTGAGTAGATTGAAGTCCAAATGTACAATTTAATGTACATACTTTTTAATTTCTGACACTAACATTTTAGAGCAACTTGTTACGTATTTCATAGAATCATAGTTACGGTTTTTATCCTTTTACCTTCTCCCGTTTCCACTACTAGTCTTCCTTCTTGCTTTCTCTTACTTTTTAATAGGGTGGGGCGGACAACAGTTGAGGAACAAAACTTATTGAAAGATAGATTTAGAATGTTATGTACATAAAACATATTTTTATAGGAAGGAAATAGCTAATCTACAATTTGATCCATAAAAAGTAAGGACTTGTGTTGCTTTGGTTTGTCAAATGGCAAACTTCCTAAAAATTATAACTTGGTGAGTTTGTCAACATTAAATAATTTTATCCTCAACTGACTTCTTTATATAGACTAAAACCTTTAAAGATGCAACTTGCAAGCAGTAAAAATTGTGACTTAATTTCAAAGAGAAAATTGTATATTAACTAAGGATATAATCTGAAGCATTTACACCCCTTGTTACCAAAGTACAAGTTTCCTTCCCTTCCCCCTCATTGTGTTTTTGCAAGGTAAGGCACGTCATATTTTGGTTTTGACCCATGTTTTTCATAAAAACCTTGTAGTATATTGAGAAGAAAAATCTAATAAAAACATAACTTTTAAGAGACCTAATCAAAACTGAGTGAGAGATCCTTATGGTTACTTGGGTAATCAATTTATCACCTTGCATGGCGAGAGACCCTCTCTACGACAACAAGCTCAATTTAATCACCTGAGAAGAATGCAGCATACGCATGCCATTGCGGAACTGTTTACTTTACAATACTCAAGGTTGGATGGTCCACATTAGCAGTTATTAGATATACCGGATGATATGGAACCAGAATTGGCCATGATACTCTACACTTATAGAACAGTCTTTGATGTGCCATCAGGATTACCCCCTAGCAGAACTCACAATCATTCAATCCCATTGGTTGAAGGTGTTGAACCAGTAAAAGTCAAGCCATATAGGTATCCTCACAGCCGGAAGGATCAGATTGAAGTAATTAATGATAGCTGACATGCTCAAGGAAGGGATTATTGCCCCTAGCAGAAGCCCTTTTTCACCTCCAATCATTCTTGTCAAGAAGAAGGATGGCACTTGGATATTTTGCACAGATTACAGGGCCTTGAATGCCATCACAATCAAAGATAGCTTTCCTATTCCCACTGTTGATGAACTAATTGATGAACTACATGGGGCAGTATATTTCTCAAATCTTGATTTGAGATCTGGTTATCACCAAATACTAGTAAATGAGGAGGACAGGCATAAAACAGCTTTCAGGACACATCAAGGGCATTATGAATGGCTTGTCATGCCATTTGGGCTCACTATTGCCCCTGCTACATTTCAGTCTCTCATGAATGAGGTATTTCAGTGCTATTTAAGGAAATTTGTACTAGTCCTATTTGATGACATACTTATATACAGTCCAAACTGGTCAGCTTATTTACAACATTTGGAAACAGTGCTGAAAGTGTTAGAACAACATAAGTTGTATGCCAAATTATCCAAATGTTCATTTGGGTTACAAGAGATCGATTACTTGGGCCACATAGTATCAGGCAAGGGAGTAACAATGGATCAAGAAAAGGCTCAAGCAGTCCTGAATTGGCCATATCCTATAAATCTGAAGCAATTGAGAGGCTTCCTCGGTCTGACTGGATACTACAGGAAATTTATCAAAGGTTATGTGTCAATCGCAACTCCTTTATCCAATCTGTTGAAGAAGAAAAACCTTCATTGGAATGACCACACTTCCATGGCTTTTGACAATTTGAAAGCTGCAATTACCAAGGCACCAGTACTGGCATTGCCTGATTTTTCCAAAGCCTTTACATTTTAAACTGATGCCTCTAGTAAAGGCATTAGGGCTGTATTGAGTCAGGAACAACACCCAATAGCTTTTTTCTCTAAGAAGCTCACACCTAGGATGCAAAGACAGTCAGCTTATATAAGGGAGTCCTATGCTATCATAGAAGCAGTTGCAAAATTCAGACATTATTTACTTGGGCACCGATTTGTGATCAAAACTGACCAAAGAAGCCTCAAGTCACTCACTGAGTAAGCAATCCAAACACCAGAACAACAGAAATGGCTACATAAATTGCTAGGATATGACTTCTCTATTGAATACAAACCGGGCAAAGAGAATTTAGTTGCAGATTCCTTGTCTAGATCATTTTTCATGGCATGGTCTGAACCAAAACTCAAGTTAATTCAGTTGTTGAAAGAGGCAATACAAGCTAACTCTCAGTTGTAGGCCTTAAGGGAGCTATGCTTACAGAACAAAGCACCTGATCCTCACTATTCAATTCAGGATCAACTGCTGTATTGGAAGGGCAGGTTGGTGATTCCTAGTAATCATGAGTTGGTGAAACGGATTTTGCATGAATTTCACACTTCTTTAATTGGTGGACAATTTAAGGGGGGTCACAAATATACAACACACTCCTCAGAACTCAGAAGTTATACTTACATCCATCAATTACAATTTAAGGGGCCTCAATTACTCTCAAATGAAATTATTCATACAAGGAGCTTACATCTGAAGAATGATCAATCACATGATTTTTTTATGGCAAGTATCAAGTTGCTTAAAATTTATTTAGCAGGTATATTCTGCAATGTCTCAAGATATATTTTATACCCTACGAGTAAACACAGCCTACATTTTGATACCACCATGTTCAGGGATTTAATTAGTTTTTTTTTTTTTGGATAGGCCAGGGATTTAATTAGTGATTGACACATCATGTGTTTATAGAACACATATACAAAATCACTTACAAACTGAACATCAGCTTCCATGAGCTTTGGCATTGCCAACCGAATCAGGTTCCTAAATAGAGAAAATTACAAAGATAGCCCAAGAAATAAGCTAATGAAGTCTGTATATTAAATTAAGAATTTAATACTTGAGTAGTCTTGCCTCAGTCAGAGATGAAAAGGGATCAGTACAAATTATAATCTTGGAGAACCCTATTGTCTTTCAATTATCACTTAACAAGTGTGATCATGCAATATCTTTATAATCACAAACACTCAACACATTCAATCATACTACATCTTATAATCAAAACATTAGCTATACTAACGCCATTTAGTTTAGCTCGCTAGTCAGGCCACATAAATAACGTATCTGATACCTACATTGCATAATCATATTCAAAGATTTAATAAATGGGGAGAGAATAGAATATCCATTGATGTTCAACAAGAGACAAGACAGGTAAAATAGAATTGATAAAGTATGTCTAAAATAGAATTACCTCAGGCCTGTTTGTGAGATAGTAATATCTCTATACTTCAACTGGAATATTAGTATCTTTTGCATCATTACCAAATTTCTATATTTAATTGCAGGTTCCACTCCCTAACATATAATTTATTCAGCTTCTTTGCTGATATAAAAAGACTAAACAACATAAAGATGTGAGGCACACCATCTAAGAATTTACAACAACTAATTCTGTAGGTTATTGCTCACTAACACAAATTAGAATCTTTGATATGCATGCACAGCCACATCATGTTCAAATCGTTAATGTTGGTATAAGAACATGCAACTAACAGTGTAAACTGGATTAAATTAAACTACCATGAAAACTCACCTATCAGCTTCATCCAGTATCACTATCTTGTGCCTCCCCGGGCTCAGCGTGACTTTCTTCTGAGCAAACATCTTTGATATCCCAGAAGCAATTTCCAGAGCAAAACTAGACATCGTGAAAAGAGCCGTGTGCCTCAAAGCGGAATGAGTTCAATAGCATAGTACAAAAAGCCAAAAAAGCAAAACAAAAATATGGTACTTGCGCCAGCTCCCCCTCTCCCTGATCAGGAACAGAGATAGAGCAAAACTTAAAATCGCCATTCCTTCAGCAGAAACCATAGTAAAAGACACCAACATTGGTTAGTCCATACAGTACCAAACTGCCAATGCATGTCTTTCCTCTTCATAAACATCGCTGACATGCAAAACTAACAATCGTTGAAACAAACGGTGTATACATAATAAATAGCTCTGCCAGGGTAAATTTTTAATTGTAATGTAACCTCAAGATACAAATTACTAAATAATCAGAAAATTCGAAGAATCCACAATTGCAAGAGTGGCAGCTACGTCTGGAGTTCAATCACAATTGCTTCCCATCACTTGCATTGCAATCTGAGAGCTTGATTATAATCAGTGCTGTGCCCATTGAATGTCCTTGATGTTGATACCTTCCTTGACAAATTCATAAAGTGGACTCATTTCCCTCAACTTCTCCACCTGTTGAACAGTGAGTTCAACCATGGAGCAAATCATCTATAACCAAAAGTGAAAGGATAAATTAACAGAAAATCGTCCAGAATTGAAAACTGAATCGAGAAATTACAAAAACCTACCTATCATCGGAAGCGTTTAGTTTGAGAACAGTTTCCTGGAGATGGCGTCCTCGTTGACGACAATGTCGGCGACCTTGATGGGACGATACTTTTCTACCCATGGCACGTTGTAGGCATTGCTTGATGATGATAATGACATGCTTCTGCCGACGATGAACAAAGGGTTTCAGGTTTCAGACGAGAGCGGAGAATAAACCTTCTAAAGCCCAAACCCTATTTGCCTAAAACCACTTCAAAGGTTCATCACTTGTTATTTCAAATGGCATGTTCTCTACTGGTTTCTTTGCTGATGGCGAAAATGCATATTCCTTTGGGTCCTCGGGTTTCTACTCTCTGTTCTTCGACAATGACAACATTCTCCGTCTTCTTTACGATGGTCTTGAAGTTTCTGCCTTTACTGGCCACATCCATGGCTGGCATCTTGGAAAGCTCATTAGGACGCAGTGCATGCTCGACGGAGTAGTGAAGTGAGCCTTACAACTTTGGTGACATTTCTTCTCTCTCTCTTTCTCTCTCTATGACAGCAATGAGAATGTAAGAATGAGCGAGGGTAGAAGAAAAACTGAGATTTAGGGTTGTCCAAGCTAGCCCAATTAAAATGTGTCAAGTCAGCATGAGGGAGTGGGAAAACACATGCTTTCTAAAACGGTTTTTAAAAACCGATGTCGTAAAGAATTTTTAAAGTCCTTTTTGAGAAAACTTCCTTTAAAAGGTTAAAATTATTTACAAAAATGTCACCACTTTACTTACGACATCGGTTTTTGTACAACCATAGTAAAACCAGTGTCGCAGAAGGCTTTTTTCCAGTAGTGCAAACATGAAAATCATAGTTTACCATTTTTATATTCCCGAGAAACTAAAAACTTTCCATTTATCAAACTTCACCTAACAAAATAGAAATAGCTAAACAATTAGTATTTTTTTACATTTTTAACATCAGGGACGTGTCTTCTCAAAAATATTCATTCATAATGTTTCTAAGGATACACTAATAGAAATTTTGGTAAATAATTCTTTTTAATTTAATATTTTAAAAAACAAGAGGTATTCACTTCTTTCATCATTAAATATTTGATTTGAAAGAATTTTTCTAAAAATTAAATAATTATTAAATGAAAGACTTTTAAATATCTGATGTCGTTTATTGCATGAGTTACTTATCCCTCCTTTCAAAGTACCGCATGAGGGCCACCACTCCCAATGACAACATTTTTTCGTAATAACATTTGACGTTAATTTGATATGGAGTATGAACACATTTTCTTACATAGTTGTACTAAACATAATTTTATTGGTAAAAATTAATTAAAAAAATATAAAAGTATGTATATGGTTTAACAAATAAGGAATGACATTAACATTATTTTTGGAATGCCAATAAATTTCAATTAATTTAAAAAAATTTATTAACATGAATGTATTTAGTATTTTGCTATTATTTATAAGATTTGAAATGTGTCTTCTTCAAACAAGTTCATTTGTGATGTTTTTTCTTGCTACTTTAATAGGAATTTATTAAAATAAAAATTATTAAATTTATTATATTAATATATAAAAGGTATTTATGATTTTGATCATTAAATATTTTATGTGAAACAATTTTTCCAAAAATTAAATAATTATAAAATGAAAGACATTTAAAGTTAGTGTTTTTCCAGTATTTACCATTTTAGTTTTCCTTAACGGGGAGATCGGTATAGGGTAATTTTTTTTCATTCCAAGGGTATATAATTCCTGGGAGACATGTTTCCTAGGAAAGTGTAAATATGTTCAATTAGTCTCAATAAGTTTCCTGAAAAATAAAGATTCATGCAAAATATGTAACTAAAACTTTCCCTCCACTCTGCAAAGTTGATTGCCTGCCCCCTCTTTGAAAATGTTTTTCTGGAAAAATGAGCTATCGGGAGTCATAGTTTTCCTGATAATATTTTTTTATTAATTGCATACCAATCATGAAAATCATAGTTTACCATTTTAATATTCGTGAGAAACTAAAAACTTTCCGTTTATCAAACTTCCCCTAACAAAATAGAAATAACTAAATAATAACTATTTTTTTACCTTTTTAACATTAGGGACATGTCTTCTCCAAAATATTCATTCTTAATGTTTCTAAGGATACACTTATATAAATTTTGGTAAATAATTCTTTTGAATTTAATATTTTAAAATATGAGAGGTATTCACTTTTTTCATCATTAAATATTTAATTTGAAAGAATTTTTCTAAAAAATAAATAATTATTAAATGAAAGACATTTAATTTTATTATTTTTTGTGTATCTGCCATTTCACCTCCCTTTAAAAGAACAACAATAATTAAAACTGAGTTGGTCTTTTGCCAACACTGTATTTTTTCTAGTGTCGTTCCATACACGATTTATTGATACTTTGTTTCTAAGTATTGTGTGAGCATCACCACTCTCAAAGACAACATTTTTCATAGCAATAAAGTAACACTGTTAAAAACTGACATAGCCTTTTACTAAAAACTGACATAGCCTTCAAGAAAATGAGCTCTCCCACAAGGCCAGACGTAAGTACCTTCAACATCTACCTCCAAAAATATTTAAAAACTAACATATTAAAGACTTGAAACTTTTAGTCTTCATAGTGAGGTCTGAACAACAAAAAATATAGAAAGTGATAGGTACTAACTTTGTACACACTTGCCAAAGACCAAACTTGAAACAACTTAGCACATTAAACTAAATGATCACAAAGGTAGAAACCCAAGTTAATTGTCAACAATATGGAGTAACTAAAACCAGAAACCTTAGCACTATTGCAACTTCAAGCTTTTACATGCATGTTCACACCATATTTACTATACTTCGATCAACTGATGCAATCTATTTGATTGAAAAGATAATTTATATTACTCTTCTAATGTAGTCGACAACTAAAAAAAAATATAACAGAAAGTAATGCTTAGGCCAATCTAATCAAGTCATTTTGAATCTCGTCATTACTATCATGCATCTCAAAGAGAAGGAGAATCAGGCATCGTAATACATAGCACAACAAAACATTAAAAGAAAACATGCCTTCCAAAGCCAACCAAGGTTAAAATGTATTCATATTTGGTGAACTTTTTCAAAATAATAACACATATATATAAACATGGTGGAACAATCTGACCACATGCACAACACATTCCACACATTATTTCTGAAAATGAGTGGCAAGGGAATATAATAAAGCATTGTTATTAAAACTGTACATGCACTAAGACAACAAGGTTGTCATGACAAAAGGAACACATTGTGATTTTGAAAATTAGAAAACCCAAAGTTTTTTAGGGCATTTCACCAAACATACAACTTGCAACCAATCAGGCAAAAGAAATAGTGAGTAGAAAATGGAACTTGCAGACAAAAAACAAATAAAAGAAAGATGATTTTCTCTTTTTCATTCACAGAAAAGAAAAATTGAAGAAACACACTGCAAACAAAAGTTTGGATTTCCTTATGTGACATTATACTAACTAGTGAAAATTTAGCCCTTAATTTAAAGCTAAATAGAGATCCAGAATTTAAATAACTAAAAAAGGAATGATAGGGCTTTGATGGTGTGGACATTTTCACCAAAATGAATCCAAGTGAAAATTGCACGGGACCTCCATCCCCCAATGCATACCTTCATGAAAACTAAAGAAAATTAAGAGTGAAGTAGTAACATAATGAAACTACTTCAAAAAATGCCAAGTAGAGATCTATTACAAAAATATGTGTCCTTACATACTCTTCAATAATTAGAAAGTCCTTGAATAACAATTAAAAAATTATAATTTGTATATAATGAAAATTTTATGTAGTATAATAAATCTAACACGACACAATGTTAATAATTTGGTGAGTAAGTCTACAGAAAGTTGATTTAATTGTTTTTTTGAATTTGAGAATATTATTACTTGAAATACACCAATGGTCTGATAAATGGATGGGCTTCCTATGCTAAGAAATAAGAGTAGAAACACCACTACTTTACCACAATTTTGATGATGATCTCCTGTCTTCTATTATATTATTGGCTGCAACTTTTTCTTTATCATTGGATATTTTAATTTGTTTTCTTCCATTACAAAATGCAAGGTTGAGAAGAGTTTGTTTTTTCAACACATTACTAGTTAGCTTTTGTAGTTGATCCAAGTTGTGTTTACATAGCAACAAAAAAAATCAAAAATAAAAAGTTAGTTAAGCACAATCTCCATATAACTCAGATCTTGAACCATTCTCTCACTTTTTATTTTAGCATGAAACGTTTTTATTCAGCTATTGAAAAATCAAAAAATAGATAAGCACAATCTCCATATAGATTCATACATAATATTTTATATGAAAGTTTCTATTTGGAAAAAAAAATACAAGCATGTCACTCTTGTATGACTTGCATTGCACATCTAAGACATCTAGGCAGAAAAATAATCTTTGAAAATTACAAGTCAAATGCACACCGAACCACATGCATCCAAAATGTAATATGGAGGTAAATTTTTCATGTATGGAATCCTCACACTTTCAACCAATGATAAGTCCACAATATTGATGTAAACCTTCGCTACACACTTTCGTGTAGTGAAACCATCGTACTTACAAAATGGTTTGTCAATTCTTGAAGAAAGCACAAAGACTCCTTTCATGATTTTAGCAGCTTGATCGTTGAACCAAAGACTCAATATTTTTTCATTGTCTCTATGTTTTCTCCTATGAAAGTACAATTGAGATTAACTGCAAGCTAACTGACAATATGTTAAAGAAATCCATTCTCAACCTTCCATTTTTTAATGCAACAAAAGAAATTGAAATATGCAATGGTATAAAACAAAGAAAACAACAACTCCATGTAGTCTTAGTTAAATTTAATTTAATCAATCTCTGCAAAATCATGTTCGGGTGCAAACGGTAGAAAATAAAAAAGAAGTTCAATCCATATGCATTGAAGCAATGGAACTATGTATGGTTCATAAAAGAAATAAGCAATCTTAAATATCGTGTGCGATATTTGTACACATAAATGTAAAGAAATAGAGAATTGTTTAGTTTTATGCTTCAAAATGTGATTATATACAAAATATTATATATAATCTTAGAGTTTAAGTTTGAGTTATCCTTCAATATGATTCCAATGAAATGGAATGAGAGAAAAAAAAAACACAACAAAAGAAAACATCTAAATTATCTGGAAGAACGAAGGAGTGAGGAAAGAGAAACAAACTTAAGTTTGGAGGCACAGTTAGTTGTTTTCTTCACCATGAATGAATCAAAAGAGAATGAGGTGAGAAAGTAATGAAGAGATTAAATTAAACAAAGACATTAAATAAGTGTAAGGCTCTTTGGAAGTGAGTCTGCCTTCTTCTAGCACTGCAAAATTTATAGTGTCATGTCATTACACAAGATGTATATGGTGATAATTTTTCCCAGTAAGTACAATAACTTTCCTAAAGATATGATAGAGAGTGTTCACATCAATAATGTGGACTTCTCATTTTCCAAAAGTATTAGGATTTCATACAAGGAAAAATTACCAACATCTACATCTTGTGTAACAACACATTTTTTGTAAAATAAATTAAAAAGGACTTTATTTAAAAATAAATAGAGTTTTAGGAAAATAATGATTTTTTTGTAATTAAATAAATAAAAGAAATAATTTTATTAATCAAAAAAATGATTTTAAGGTAAATAAATTAAGTTATCTTCTTATAAAATAAAATTAATGTTTTATTTATTCATTTGATAGGGAGTAAAATATAGCTCTTTTTTATAAAATAATAAAATAAAGAAAAATAGAGTAAATAATAGGATGAAAGTATCATTGCTATAAATAGAGATATATTAGGTTATTTTTACATTTACCATATGTTTTTATGCTCTGCCATCCTCTAGCTCAAGTTCACTTTCCCTTCAACCTCTTCGAAAATCCTCTTTTTTTTCACGCATACATTCAAACATGTATCAATAAAAGTACGATCTCAAACTTATTTATCCTTGGATCATTGTGAAATTTGAACAACAACTTTGAAACTTTTGGTGATTTGCGAAATAATGTCTATGGTGAGAGACATTGCCCTCGCACGTAGCTCTCTTTCTCCCTCACGCATAGCTCTTTTTTTCCTGTGTAACTTGTTTTGAACACATGACTAATGTGAAGGTATGGAATGTGATTTTGTGATTAAATCCTTAGGACAAGTGATGTTGTGCAATGATTGAAACTTCTTTACTTTACTATTGTGTTTAATAAAATAATAAAGAAATTAATATATTTGCAGTTTTTTATTAGCAGAAGTTAAAAGAAAAAGATCTCAAGTACTTTAGAGGAAAATTGATGCAAAAATTGGAAGTAAAAACCTTGAAGAAAAATTGGAAGAATTAGACAGCCCGCTTAGGATGCAAGACAGGCTCAGCGCGCAGTCTCACTTAGTGGGCAAGTTCAGGCTTAGTGTGTAGTCTCGCTCAATGTGCAACACAGGCTTAGCGTGAAGAAGCCTGAAGGCGTGTTTAGCGAGAAAGTCCGCGCTAAGTGCGATGTTGTGTGAAAATTAAGCTATCCTAGGCCTATAAAAAGATTAGGAAGTAGAAGGGAAGGCCATAACCCATACACCGAGATAACACCACGCCCGAAGACTTAGAGTTCTCTAATGAATACATCCTAAGCCTGAGTATCTCCAACTTGGGAAACCCTCTTTCTATGTCCATTATCCTCTTTTCCTCCTCTATCCATCCATCTTCTTCCATCCACATCAACCCCCTAAAGTGTAAAAGTCTCTCATGACAATGAAAGGCTAATCCCCCTTTAGTTAGGGTCTGGCAGGCCTAAAAAGCCAACAAATGTATTATATGCTTCATATCTATCAATACAAACAAGTGTTTTGTTTCTTATTATCTTTTCTTGTTTTATTTCATGTATCATTCATTCTTGAATCATCTTTAGGGGTTTGGTGCTTGAAAGAGGGTAATCCTTAGTAGAAATACATGGAAGGTTTTATATGCATCAGTTTTAGGGATTAGTCACTCGAAAGAGGATAATTTTTAATAGAACTCAAAGGTAGGGACATCTTAATAAAATCATTGCTAGACATAGAGTGATTGCATTATGCCCATGTATCAAAGAAAACATCTAGAATTACAACTTCATGTTTTTAATCTATTGAATCTTTGCAAAGACATCTGGGAGATAGATAGGTAAGATAGGCTTGTCATCGTGAGACATCAGAGGCTAGTATTTTAATAGATGTGGGTAGGAAAAATTCACCAAATTGATAGAGAAAAATCTAAAATCATACATCTTAGGCAAATAAGGCATGCTAGCCCCCAACATTATTGCATTTTGATTCCATCTTTTCACATTGAAATTGTTGTTTATTTTTCTTGTTATCTTTTCCTTTGCCTTAGTCTAAATTTCAAACTTACAATTCATTATCACTTTCTTCTTTTGTTTCTTCTCATTGCTTAATTATTGGGTTTGCATCACTTAAGTACAACCAAAGTCCCTATGGATTCAACACTTAAACTTCTATTTTAATCTTTACTACTTATGATAAAATTAGGACACTTGTCAATCTATTAAATAGTTTTTGGCGCTGTTGCAGGGGACTTTGGTTTTCGTACTTGGTTGTTTCAATTCCCAATTTGAGAGAAATCATTCTTTATTTTTCATCTTTTAATTTTTTTTTAAAAAAAACGGTTATCATTTTTTCTTTACTCACTCTTATTTTATTCTTTTTTAAAAAATAATAATTGTAATAATAATAATAATAATAATAATAATAATAATAATAATAATAATTTAAGTTTTAATTTTTATTCTGTGATAACCGGCAAGGTAGTTGTTTCCTCTGTGTGCATGCGAGGAAACAAACTAGTTCCTTTGGAAGAACGCATCATGGCAGAAGACCACCCACAGAGGATGACGCTAGAGGACTACTCTAGCCTTGCCACACCTCAGTACTTCACCAGCATAGCCAGACCAGATGTGCAAGCGACCAATATTTCATATCCACATTCCCTCATCCAGCTAATTCAAGGGAATTTATTTCATGGTCTGCCGAGTGAAGATCCATACATACGCACACCTGGCCACATACATCGAGACTTGCAACACGGTGAAGATAGCAGAAGTACCAGAAGACGCCATTCACCTCAACCTATTTTCTTTCTCTTTGGCAGGTGAAGCGAAAAGATGGCTTCACTCATTCAAGGGGAATAGCCTGCGGACGTGGGAAGAGATGGTGGAGAAGTTCCTGAAGAAGTACTTCCCGAAGTCCAAGACCGCTGAGTGGAAGGTGGAAATCTCATTTAATCATGTAGAAGAAAATAGAAATAATAATTCAAGCACGCTCAACAAAAGTGTTCATAAGTAATCACATAGAGGTTCAACCTTCTTTGATACCACTAAATGTGAGATCCTCTATCCCGACATACATATAAATAAGAAAAACATATATAAATGTAGAATTTAATTGAACCAATTTTATTTAAATCACATACACAAATTCACATGGGTAAAATTATCACATCGGCTTCACCATTACCAAATAAAACTTATTAAAAACGTATCCGGCTCAGAATAAGGCCGTCAAAGTTAACAAACGAACTCAGGTTAAGCAGTGGAATAAAATAAACTAAAATAACATCACTAATTGAAATAAAAACTTATGCCTCAATGTCACATCCTATTAGAGCATTGTGTTTCAGTGTTCTCTAGCACGAGATTCTTTAAAGCCATCCACCTAACCATCTGCTCCCACGAACACAAAGTTTGAGATCATCACACTATCCAAACACAAGCAACACATAGGGAGTGAGTTATCACATTCCTAAAAGGGTAAATATAAATGAAAACATACACACACACACACAATATAAGTATAACAGGCTGAACTTAGCACAATTCACATCATTTTACCATTCATTGCATAACATCACTTGTCCCAAAGATTTAATCACAAAATCATATTCCACATCTTCAAATTAATCATGTGTTCAAAACAACAAATCTCAAGCCGAACACAACATCTCACACTCATACCATTCATTACTCATTATCACGAACAAGTCACAGATATCATTAGGTTATTAACTAAAGGATATAGTAAGCATGGAAATTAACTAAACTTGGTTATTCATTAATCAAAACAAAATTGGCTTCAAGAAAATGAGCTCTCCCACAAGGCCAAACGTAACTACCTTCAACATCTACTCAACCAACCAACCTATCCGTAAAGCCTCCTAAACTATTTAAAAATTAACATATTAAAGAATTGAAACTTTCAGTTTTCATAGTGAGGTCTGAACAACCAAAAATATATAAAGTGATAGGAACTAACAAAAAAGAATCGACCATTTTATTTGAATTCTTCAATGTAAGAGACAATACAATTATTTGAAGATAAGTGTCTCTTTTCTTCTTGTTTATTGGAATCTTTATAGAACCAAGATATTAAGGAAATAAAACTTTCAATATTTGAATTTTTTTAAGCAAAAACCCACAATTTCCAAGACTCTATATCATTGATATTGGAGTAGACATCATTGAGTTAGCCTTGCATCATATTAAGAAATCAGCAATTTAGCAGTACACCAAAAGTCTCTTCATATCCTATAGGTGTTGAATCTTTCCTATTAATCAGCGGGTCATGAATATCTTTGTACGCACTTGCCAAAGACCAAACTTGAAACAACTTTGCACAGTAAACTTAAAAATCATGAAGACAGGAACCCAAGTTAATTGTCGACAATATGGAGTAACTAAAACCAGAAACCTTAGCACTATTGCAAGTCTAAGCTTTTACATGCATGTGCACACCATATTTACTATACTTTGATCAACTGATACAATCTATTTGATTGAAAAGATAATTTATACTACTCTTCTAATGTAGTGGACAACTAAAATTAAAATAATATAATAGAAAATACTGCTAAAGCCATTCAAATCAAGTAATTTTGAATCTCACCATTACTATCACGCATGTCAAAGAGAAGGAGAATCAGACATCGTAATGCATAACACAACAAAACATTAAAAGAAAACATGCTTCCTAAAGCCAACCAAGGTAAAAATGTATTCATATTTCGTGAACTTTTTCAAAATTATAAGACACATATAACCATATATAAAAACATGGTGGAACAATCTGACCACATGCACAACACAGACCACACATTATTTAAGAAAATGAGTTGTAAGGAAAAATAATAATGCACTGTTAATAACACCGTAGGTGCACTAAGATAACAAGGGTGTCATGACAAAAGGAACACATTGTGATTTTGAAAATTAGAAAACCCAAAGTTTATTAGGGCATTTCACCAAACATACAACTCGCAACCGATCTGGCAGAAGAAATAGTGAGTAGAAAATGGAACTTGCAGACAAAAAACAAATAAAAGAAAGATGATTTTCTCTTTATCATTCGCAGAAAAGAAAAATTGAGGAAACACACTGCAAACAAATGTTTAGATTTCCTTATGTGACATTATACTAACTAGTGAATATTTAGCAGTTAATTTAAAGTTAATAGAGATGCAGAATGTAAATAATTAAAAAAGGAATTATGCGGCTTTGATGGTCTTGTCATTTTCACCAAAAAGAATCCAAGTGAAAATTCCATGGGACCTCCATTCCACGATGCATACCTTCATGAAAACTAAAGAAAATTAAGAGTGAAGTAGTAACATAATGAAACTACATCAAAAAATGCCAAGTGGATATGTTGCAAAAATATGTGTCCATACATACTTTTCAATAATTAGAAAGTTCTTGAATAACAATTAAAAAAATTATTTTGAATATAATGGATGGGCTTTGTATGCTAAGAAATAAGAGCAGAAACAGCAGAACTTAACCACAATTACATTGATGATCTCCTGTCTTCTTTTATATTATTGTCTGTACCTTTTTCTTTATCATTGCATATTTTAATTCGTTTTCTTCCATTACAAAATGCAAGGTTGAGAAGAGGTTTTTTTTTTAACACATTACTAGTTAGCTTTTGTAGTTAATCTAATTTTAGTTTACTTAGTTAAAAAATCTTAGAGTACATTGATGAATCTTGAGCCTTTGTTCTCAATTATCAAGTTGGTAATATCAGAGAGGTGGTCTTTATACTTTCTTCAAGAATTGACAATCGATTTTGTAAGTAGAATAACCTTCCTAAAGATATGATAGAGAGGGTTCACATCAATAATGTGGACTTATCGTATGCTAAAAGTTTTAGGATTCCGTACAACCATATATACATGTGGCCATGTGCATTTGACTTTTGTTTTAAAAAAAAACTTATTTTCTATCCAGAAGTCCCATATGTGCAATACAATTTTCCTAAAGAAAAATCATATTTTTGTTATATTAGTTTACTAAAAGAAACTTTCTTATAAACTATTATGAATAAATCAATGTGGAGATTATTGTGTTTATCTATTTTTTTATTTTTCAAAATCCTTTATGTTGAATAGAATGAATGAATGGCTAAAGATCAATCAGTCATTGGAAAAAGCCAAATGTACTATGATAAAAATCCTAAGAATGATAAACATGACTTTACCAAGCCAAATGAACCAATTTTGCACAATAAATGAACATGGAGATGTACCCACATGTAGAGGTTCTATATGCATGTACATTATTTCCATTTTTATTTATTGTGCAAAAATCATTCTTCAACATCAGCGAAGCTATGTTTATACCCTTAGGATTTTAATCAAAGTATATTTGGCTTTTTCCAATAACTCATAGATCTAGAGCGATTCTCTCATTTTTATTTTGTATGAAAGATTTTGAAATATCAAAAAATAGTTAAACACAATCTCCATATAGATTCATGCATAATATTTTATATGGAAGTTTCTATTTGAAAAAAAAATACAAGCATGTAACTTTTGTGTGGCTTGCATTGCACATCTAAGACATCTAGGCTGAAAAATAGTCTTTGAAAATTGAAAGTCGAATGCGCACCAAACCACATGCATCCGAGATGTAATATGGTGGTAATTTTTTCATGTATGGAATCCTCACACTTTCAACCAATGATAAGTCCACATTATTGATGTGAACATTCTCTACACACTTTCATGTATGGAAACCATTGTACTTACAAAATGGTTTTTCAATTTTTGAAGAAAGCATAAAGACTCCTTTCATGATATTAGAGGCTTAATCGTTGAACCAAAGCCTCAAAATTGTTCCCATGTCTCTATGTCTTTTCCTATGAAAATAATATAATTGAGATTAACTGCAACCTAACTGACAATGTTTTAAAATAATCCCTTCTCAACCTTCCATTTTGTAATGGAAGAAAAGAAATCAAAATATACAATGATATAAATCAAGGAAAACAACAACTCCATATAGTCTTAATTAAATTAAAATCAATCAATCTCTGCAAAATAATGTTTTGGTGCAAACAATAAAAAAATATAAAAGAAGTTTGATCCATATGCTTTGAAGCAAAGGAACTATGTATGGTTTTGTAACAATGAAAGGAAGGGCAGAAAGAACACTGGACAAGGAAGAGGATGAAGAGCACGTGATGGAAGAAGCAAGGGAATTAAGGAGAGGGGCCCGGCCCAAAATACCAAATTCCAAATTAAAGGATTTCTATTGGCATAAGGAGTAGTATTTATATTAGGCAGTTATAGCAGAGTGGGGGTGGAAGAATTATCGAATTCTCTCTCTGGATCTTCCTTCTTTTTAGCATTCTGTTCCCTTTTGGAGCGGTTACTGTTTTTTTTTTCTTTTGGTGGCTGTAATCCGTTGTTTCTTATGTTAATGGAGGATAATTCCTAACTACCTCTTGCATTTGTTTTCCTCTGCTACTAAATTCCTTCCATTCTTGCCTTCATTAATTTGCCTCCATTACATTGGTGCTTTCATTGCTTCATGGCAGACAACACACGCATGAAGGAGCTTACAGGGGATGTCAAAAGGATCCTGAAGATGATGGAAAACCGCAATAAAGAATATGCTGCTCGGTTTGAGACCTTAGAAACAACACTGGAGATGACACTCAAGGATAAAACTAGAGATCCTGGGAGTATATCACTGGCTATGAACAATCACCCTTTTAAGGTTAGGAATGTTAAGATTGATTTTCCCAGATTTGATGGATCAGATGTTTTCCTAGTTTTTTAACGATTATAAAACACCGGATAACAACGATTGATTATTTCTTCAATTCACTTGGATAAAGAGGTTGTGCCCTGGTACCAAATGATGACTCGTGAAAATTCATTCAAAACATGGATTGCTTTTACGCGAGCCTTAGAGACAGAATTTGGCCCATCACCGTGTGAATGTCCTAGATCTCAGTTGTTTAAACTCACTCAAATTGGTTCAGTTCAGTCATATTACGTGCAGTTCACGGCTTTAGCTAATCGAGTACAAGGAATTACACAAGAAGCTCTATTGGATTGCTTTGTGGGAGGATTAAAACCTAATATCAGAATGGATGTCATTGCGCAATCACCTACATCACTCCTCAAAACAGTTTCGTTGGCCAAACTCTATGAAGAGAAATATACACCTAAACTCAAACCTTTTTCTTCGAGTTTTTCTTCCAAAACACAAACCTCAAACACAAACTCAAACCTAAACACAAACCAAAACAGCCCTCAATCCCTAAAATCCACAAGCTTACCCCCACTATTACCCACACCATACACCAAACCTATCAATGTTAAGAAAATGACATCGGCAGAAATGCAGTTGAGAAGGGAAAGGGGCCTAAGCTTTACTTGTGATGACAAGTTTTCCCCTAGTCATCGTTGTCCTAATAAGCAACATTTTGTTCTACAGTGGGAAGAAGAGGATGATCCTGCATTACAACCAGATCCACCAGACGAGGTTGAGACAGTTGGTGACCCCAGTTTTCAAATTCATCATTTGTCTTATAATGCTTTAAAAGGCTCATCAGGTCTTGGAATAATGAAGTGCAGATTGGGAGTGCAGATTCTACTAGATAGTGGGAGTTCAGATAACTTCCTCCAGCCTAGACTAGCTCAATGCCTGAAGTTACCTGTAGAACCAATTCCTAATTTGCAGGTTTTGGTTGGAAATGGAAATGCCTTGACTGCTGAAGGATTAATTCAAGACTTGGAGGTGAAAATCCAAGGTCATACACTGAAGCTACCAGTTTACCTACTTCCAGTTTCTGGTGCTGATCTAGTGCTTGGGGCTGCATGGTTGGCAACAATTGGGCCTGATCTTTCTGATTATAGTACTCTGACATTGAAGTTTTACTTGGGTAATCAATTTATCACCTTACATGGTGAGAGACCCTCCCTACCACAACAGGCTTAATTTAATCACACGAGAAGAATGCAGCATACGCGTGCCATTGCAGAACTGTTTACTTTACAATACTCAAGGTTGGATGGTCCACAAGATCAGTTATTAGATATACCGGATGATATGGAACCAGAACTGGCCATGATACTTTACATTTATTGAACAGTCTTTGATGTGCCATCAGGTTTACCCCCTAGAAGAACTCACAATCATTCAATCCCATTGGTTGAAGGTGCGAAAGAATCATATTGAAGTAATTAATGATAGCTGACATGCTCAAGGAAGGGATTATTGCCCCTAGCAGAAGCCCTTTTTCACCTCCAATCATTCTTGTCAAGAAGAAGGATGGCACTTGGAGATTTTGTACAGATTACAGGGCCTTGAATGCCATCACAATCAAAGATAGCTTTCCTATTCCCACTGTTGATGAACTAATTGATGAACTACATGGGGCAGTATATTTCTCAAAGCTTGATTTGAGATTTGGTTATCACCAAATACTAGTAAATGAGGGGACATGCATAAAACAGCTTTCAGGACACATCAAGGGCATTATGAATGGCTTGTCATGCCATTTGGGCTCACTAATGCCCCTGCTACATTTCAGTCTCTCATGAATGAGGTATTTCAATGCTATTTAAGGAAATTTGTACTAGTCTTTTTTTATGACATACTTATATATAGTCCAAACTGGTCAGCTCATTTACAACATTTGGAAACAGTGCTGAAAGTGTTACAACAACATAATTTGTATGCCAAATTATCCAAATGTTCATTTGGGTTACAAGAGATCAATTACTTGGGCCACACAGTATCAGGCAAGGGAGTAACAATGGATCAAGAAAAGGTTCAAGCAGTCCTGAATTGGCCATATCCTATAAATCTGAAGCAATTGAGAGGCTTCCTCCGTCTGACTGGATACTACAGCAAACTTATCAAAGGTTATGCGTCAATCGCAACTCCTTTATCCAATTCGTTGAAGAAGGAAAACTTTCATTGGAATGACCACACTTAAAAGGCTTTTGACAATTTGAAAGCCGCAATTACCAAGGCACCAGTACTGGCATTGCCTGATTTTTCCAAAGCCTTTACATTGGAAACTGATGCCTCTGGTATTGGCATTAGGGCTGTATTGAGTCAGGAACAACACCCAATAGCTTTTTTCACTAAGAAGTTCACACCTAGGATGCAAAGACAGTCAGCTTATATTAGGGAGTCCTATGCCATCATAGAAGCAGTTGCAAAATTCAGACATTATTTACATGGGCATCGATTTGTGATCAAAACTGACCAAAGAAGCCTCAAGTCACTCACTGAGCAAGCAATCCAAACACCAGAACAACAGAAATGGCTACACAAATTGCTAGGATATGACTTCTCTATTGAAAACAAACTGGACAATGAGAATTTAGTTGCAGATTCCTTGTCTAGATCATTTTTCATGGCATGGTCTGAACCAAAACTTAAGTTAATTCAGTTGTTGAAAGAGGCAATACAAGCTGACTCTCAGTTGTAGGCCTTAAGGGAGCAATGCTTACAGAACAAAGCACCTGATCCTCACTATTGAATTCAGGATCAACTGTTGTATTGTAAGGGCAGGTTGGTGATTCCTAGTAATCATGAGTTGGTGAAGCGGATTTTGCATGAATTTCACACTTCTTTGATTGGTGGACAGTTTAAGGGGGGTCACAAATATACAACACACTCCTCAGAACTCAGAAGTTATAATTACATCCATCAATTACAATTTAAGGGCCCTCAATTACTCTCAAATGAAATTATTCATACAAGGAGCTCACATGATTTTCTTATGGCAAGTATCAAGTTGTTTAAAATTTATTTAGCAGGTATATTCTGCAACGTCTCAAGATATATTTTATACCCTACCAGTAAACACAGCCTACATTTTGATACCACCATGTTCAGGGATTTAATTAGTTTTTTTTTTTTGGATAGGCCAGGGATTTAATTAGTGATTGACACATCATGTGTTTATAGAACACATATACAAAATCACTTACAAACTGAACATCAGCTTCCATGAGCTTTGGCATTGCCAACCGAATCAGGTTCCTAAATAGAAAAAATTACAAAGATACCTCAAGAAATAAGCTAATGAAGTCTGTATATTAAATTAAGAATTTAGTTCTTGACTAGTCTTGCCTCAGTCAGAGATGAAAATGGAACAGTACAAATTATAATCTTGGAGAACCATATTGTCTTTCAATTAGCACTTAACAAGTGTGATCATGCAATATCTTTATAATAAAAAACACTCAACACATTCAATCATACTACATCTTATAATCAAAGCATTAGCTATACTAACACCATAACAACACAGTGTAACGTAATTTAAAGAGCTGTCAGAATAGATCAACACCCCCCCCCCTTCCCCCCTAATATACAGGTATTGTGTTTTTCCTTACCTTGGTGCGATCACCATTGGGAGCAGCAAGAACCATTGCTTGCGATTTAATGCCATTCCTGGTTGCTGGCTTTAGGTCGCAAAGAACACAGACTTTTCGGTTCCAAGGAAAGTTATTAGCATTAAGTAATCAGTAGTTAAAATAGTACCTGCACAACTTTATATTAACAGAATATGGAATTTCTGATTATACAAAATCCTGCACAGCCAATCAGTACACGCTTGAAGAGAGAAATGATGAAAGAGTTCAACCAACCTGCAGGTTTGGCAATAAAGCTCAAAACTCGGTTGATGAAGTTGCCCAAATTATTCAGTAATTCACCATTTAGTTTAGCTTGCTAGTCAGGCCACATAAATAACGTATCTGATACCTACATTGCATAATCACATTCAAAGGTTTAAGAAATGGGGAGAGAATAGAATATCCATTGATGTTCAACAGGAGACAAGACAGGTAAAATAGAATTGATAAAGTATGTCTAAAATAGAATTACCTCAGGCATGTTTGTGAGCAAGTAATATCTCTATACTTTTGTTAAAAGTGAACTCATGGGTCTCAAACGAGTTATACATGTTCAATGACTATGAAATTTTGTGGAAAGTTAGACATTACCAATATAAATCTGACAAAAAAGGTTTCGTTCCAAAACATACATTCCTAAGAGTGAAGAGTTTAGAATTCGGATTCCAAACCAAATGGTTTTCAAGGAAATCTTAGGATTCTTTGGGAGAAAATCCTTAAATCCTAAAAAAAGATATTACATGCCTAATAACAAGATTGTAGGAACTAGTTTCACTCCAAAATTAATCTCGGGTCAAAATCTAAGTATTTTTAAGCCATAAAGTGCACTAACTTCAGTTGAAAATGAACTCAAGGGTCTAAAATGATTCCTACAAGTTCAATGACTATGAAATTTTGTGGAGAGTTAGAAATTAGCATTATAAAACTGGGGAAAAAGGATTCGTTCCAAAACATACTTTCTATGAGTGAAGAGTTCAGAATTCGGCTATCAAACCAAGTGGTAGTCAAGGTACACTTAAGATTCTTTGGGAGAAAATCTTTATATCGTAAAAACAGGTCTTATATGCCTAAAAACAAGATTGTACGAACTGGTTTCAATCTAAAATTCATCTCGGGTAAAAATCAAAGTTTTTTGAGGCCTTAAAGTGCATTTACTTTTATTAAAAATGAACTCTTGGGTCTCAAACGTGTTCTAGATGTTCAATGACTACGAAATTTTGTGAATAGTTAGACATTAGCAATATAAAACTGAGGAAAGGGTTTCATTCCCAAACATACATTCCTAACAGTGAAGAGTTTAGAATTTGGCTTCCAAACCAAGTGGTTTTCAAGGTACTGTTAAGACTCTTTGGGAAAAAATCCAAAAATCCTAAAGAGGAACTGGTTTCCCTCCAAAATTCATCTCGGGTAAAAATCTAAGATTTTTTAGGCCTTAAAGTGCATTAACTTTAGTTAAGAATGAACTCAAGGGTCTAAAATGAGTTCTACAAGTTCAATGACTATGAAGTTTTGTGGATAGTTAGACATTAGCAATATAAAACTGAGGAAAAAGGTTTCGTTCCAAAACATACATGCCTGAGAGTGAAGATTTTAGAATTCGGCTTCCAAACCAAGTGGTTTTCAAGGTACTCCTAAGATTCTTTGGGAGAAAATCCTTAAATCGTAAAAACAGATGTTATATGCCTAACAACAGGATTGTAGGAACTGGTTTCACTCCAAAGTTAATCTCGGTTCAAAATCTATGCTTTTGAGGCCTTAAAGTGCATTAACTGTAGTTAAGAATGAACTCAAGGGTCAAAAACGTGTTCTACAAGTTCAATGACTATGAAGTTTTGTGGAGAGTTAGACATTAGCAATTTAAAACTGAGGAAAAAGGTTTCGTTACAAAACATACATTCCAAAGAGTGAAGAGTTTAGAATTCAACTTCCAAACCAAGTGGTTTTCAAGGTAATCCTAGATTCTTTGGGAGAAAATCCATAATTTATAAATAAAACAGATGTTATATGCCTAAAAACAAGATTGTAGGAACTGGTTTCACTCCAAAATTTATCTTCGGTCAAATTCTAAGTTTTTGAGGCCTTAAAGTGCATTAACTTTAGTTAAGAATGATCTCAAGGATCAAAAATGTGTTCTACAAGTTCAATGACTGAAATTTTTTGGTGAGTTAGACATTAGCAATGTAAAACTGAGGAAAAAGGTTTCGTTCCAAAACATACATTCCTAAGAGTGAAGATTTTAGAATTCGGCTCGCTTCCAAACCAAGTGGTTTTCAAGGAACTCCTAAGATTCTTTGGGAGAAAATCCTTAAATCGTAAAAACAGATGTTATATGCCTAAAAACAGGATTGCAGGAACTGGTTTGACTCCAAAGTTAATCTCGGGTCAAAATCTAAGTTTTTGAGGCCTTAAAGTGCATTAACTTTAGTTAAGAATGAATTCAAGAATCTAAAACGTGTTATACAAGTTCAATAACTATGAAGTTTGGTGGAGAGTTAGACATTAGCAATTTAAAACTGAGGAAAAAGGTTTCGTTCCAAAACATACATTCCAAAGAGTGAAGAGTTTCGAATTCAGCTTCCAAACAAAGTGGTTTTCAAGGAACTCCTAAGTTTCTTTGGGAGAAAATCCTTAAATCGTAAAAACAGATGTTATCTGCCTAAAAACAGGATTGTAGGAACTGGTTTGACTCCAAAGTTAATCTCGGGTCAAAATCTAAGTTTTTGAGGCCTTAAAGTGCATTAACTTTTGTTAAGAACGAACTCAATGGTCAAAAACGTGTTCTACAAGTTCAATGACTATGAAATTTTTTGGAGAGTTAGACATTAGCAATTTAAAACTGAGGAAAAAGTTTTCGTTCCAAAACATACATTCCAAAGAGTGAAGAGTTTAGAATTCAGCTTCCAAACCAAGTGGTTTTCAAGGTAATCTTAAGATTCTTTGGGAGAAAATCCATAAATTAAAAAAAACAGATGTTATATGCCTAAAAACATGATTGTAGGAACTGGTTTTACTCCAAAATTTAACTCGAGTCAAATTCTAAGTTTTGGAGGCCTTAAAGTGCATTAACTTTTGTTCAGAACGAACTCAATCGTCAAAAACGTGTTCTACAAGTTCAATGACTATGAAATTTTTTGGAGAGTTAGACATTAGCAATTTAAAACTGAGGAAAAAGTTTTCGTTCCAAAACATACATTCCTAATAGTGAAAAATTTAGAATTCGGCTTCCAAACCTTGTGGATTTCAAAGTACTCCTAACATTCTTTGGGAGAAAATCCATAAATCGTAAAAACAGATGTTATATGCCTAAAAACAAGATTGTAGGAACTGGTTTCACTCCTTAATTTATCTCGGGTCATATTCTAAGTTTTTGAGGCCTTAAAGTGCATTAACTTTTCTTAAGAACGAACTCAATGGTCAAAAGCGTGTTCTACAAGTTCAATGACTATGAAATTTTTTGGAGAGTTAGACATTAGCAATTTAAAACTGAGGAAAAGGGTTTCGTTCCAAAACATACATTCCAAAGTATGAAGAGTTTAGAATTCAGCTTCCAAACCAAGTGGTTTTCAAGGTAATCTTAAGATTCTTTGGGAGAAAATCCATAAATTAAAAAAAACAGATGTTATATGCCTAAAAACAAGATTGTAGGAACTGGTTTCACTTCAAAATTTAACTCGAGTCAAATTCTAAGTTTTTGAGGCCTTAAAGTGCATTAACTTTTGTTAAGAACGAACTCAATGGTCAAAAACGTGTTCTACAAGTTCAATGACTATGAAATTTTTTGGAAAGTTAGACATTAGAAATTTAAAACTGAGGAAAAAGTTTTCGTTCCAAAACATACATTCCAAAGAGTGAAGAGTTTAGAATTCAGCTTCCAAACCAAGTGGTTTTCAAGGAACTCCTAAGATTCTTTGGGAGAAAATCCATAAATTAAAAAAAACAGATGTTATATGCCTAAAAACAAGATTGTAGGAACTGGTTTCACTCCAAAATTTAACTCGAGTCAAATTCTAAGTTTTTGAGGCCTTAAAGTGCATTAACTTTTCTTAAGAACGACCTCAATGGTAAAAAACGTGTTCTACAAGTTCAATGACTATGAAATTTTTTTGGAGAGTTAGACATTAGCAATTTAAAACTGAGGAAAAAGTTTTCGTTCCAAAACATACATTCCTAATAGTGAAGACTTTAGAATTCGGCTTCCAAACCTAGTGGATTTCAAGGTACTCCTAACATTCTTTGGGAGAAAATCCATAAATCGTAAAAACAGATGATATATGCCTAAAAACAAGATTGTAGGAACTGGTTTCACTCTAAAATTTATCTCGGGTCAAATTCTAAGTTTTTGAGGCCTTAAAGTGCATTAACTTTTCTTAAGAACGAACTCAATGGTCAAAAGCGTGTTCTACAAGTTCAATGACTATGAAATTTTTTGGAGAGTTAGACATTAGCAATTTAAAACTGAGGAAAAGGGTTTCGTTCCAAAACATACATTCCAAAGTGTGAAGAGTTTAGAATTCAGCTTCCAAACCAAGTGGTTTTCAAGGTAATCTTAAGATTCTTTGGGAGAAAATCCATAAATTAAAAAAAACAGATGTTATATGCCTAAAAACAAGATTGTAGGAACTGGTTTCACTTCAAAATTTAACTCGAGTCAAATTCTAAGTTTTTGAGGCCTTAAAGTGCATTAACTTTTGTTAAGAACGAACTCAATGGTCAAAAACGTGTTCTACAAGTTCAATGACTATGAAATTTTTTGGAAAGTTAGACATTAGAAATTTAAAACTGAGGAAAAAGTTTTCGTTCCAAAACATACATTCCAAAGAGTGAAGAGTTTAGAATTCAGCTTCCAAACCAAGTGGTTTTCAAGGAACTCCTAAGATTCTTTGGGAGAAAATCCATAAATTAAAAAAAACAGATGTTATATGCCTAAAAACAAGATTGTAGGAACTGGTTTCACTCTAAAATTTATCTCGGGTCATATTCTAAGTTTTTGAGGCCATAAAGTGCATTAACTTTTCTTAAGAACGAACTCAATGGTCAACAACGTGTTCTACAAGTTCAATGACTATGAAATTTTTTGTTAAATTAGAGATTAGCAATTTAAAACTGAGGAAAAAGGTTTCGTTCCAAAACATACATTCCAAAGTGTGAAGATTTTAGAATTCAGCTTCCAAACCAAGTGGTTTTCAAGGTAATCTTAAGATTCTTTGGGAGAAAATCCATAAATTAAAAAAAAACAGATGTTATATGCCTAAAAACAAGATTGTAGGAACTGGTTTCACTCTAAAATTTATCTCGGGTCAAATTCTAAGTTTTTGAGGCCTTAAAGTGCATTAACTTTTCTTAAGAACGAACTCAATGGTCAAAAACGTGTTCTACAAGTTCAATGACTATGAAATTTTTTGGAAAGCTAGACATTAGCAATTTAAAACTGAGGAAAAAGTTTTCGTTCCAAAACATACATTCCAAAGAGTGAAGAGTTTAGAATTCAGCTTCCAAACCAAGTGGTTTTCAAGGAACTCCTAAGATTCTTTGGGAGAAAATCCATAAATTAAAAAAAACAGATGTTATATGCCTAATAACAAGATTGTAGGAACTGGTTTCACTCCAAAATTTAACTCGAGTCAAATTCTAAGTTTTTGAGGCCTTAAAGTGCATTAACTTTTCTTAAGAACGACCTCAATGGTAAAAAACGTGTTCTACAAGTTCAATGACTATGAAATTTTTTGGAGAGTTAGACATTAGCAATTTAAAACTGAGGAAAAAGTTTTCGTTCCAAAACATACATTCCTAATAGTGAAGACTTTAGAATTCGGCTTCCAAACCTAGTGGATTTCAAGGTACTCCTAACATTCTTTGGGAGAAAATCCATAAATCGTAAAAACAGATGTTATATGCCTAAAAACAAGATTGTAGGAACTGGTTTCACTCTAAAATTTATCTCGGGTCGAATTCTAAGTTTTTGAGGCCTTAAAGTGCATTAACTTTTCTTAAGAACGAACTCAATGGTCAAAAGCGTGTTCTACAAGTTCAATGACTATGAAATTTTTTGGAGAGTTAGGCATTAGCAATTTAAAACTGAGGAAAAAGGTTTCGTTCCAAAACATACATTCCAAAGTGTGAAGATTTTAGAATTCAGCTTCCAAACCAAGTGGTTTTCAAGGTAATCTTAAGATTCTTTGGGAGAAAATCCATAAATTAAAAAAAACAGATGTTATATGCCTAAAAACAAGATTGTAGGAACTGGTTTCACTCCAAAATTTAACTCGAGTCAAATTCTAAGTTTTTGAGGCCTTAAAGTGCATTAACTTTTCTTAAGAACGAACTCAATGGTCAAAAACGTGTTCTACAAGTTCAATGACTATGAAATTTTTTGGAGAGTTAGACATTAGCAATTTAAAACTGAGGAAAAAGTTTTCGTTCCAAAACATACATTCCTAAGTAGTGAAGACTTTAGAATTCGGCTTCCAAACCTAGTGGATTTCAAGGTACTCCTAACATTCTTTGGGAGAAAATCCATAAATCGTAAAAACAGATGATATATGCCTAAAAACAAGATTGTAGGAACTGGTTTCACTCTAAAATTTATCTCGGGTCAAATTCTAAGTTTTTGAGGCCTTAAAGTGCATTAACTTTTCTTAAGAACGAACTCAATGGTCAAAAACGTGTTCTACAAGTTCAATGACTATGAAATTTTTTGGAAAGCTAGACATTAGCAATTTAAAACTGAGGAAAAAGTTTTCGTTCCAAAACATACATTCCAAAGAGTGAAGAGTTTAGAATTCAGCTTCCAAACCAAGTGGTTTTCAAGGAACTCCTAAGATTCTTTGGGAGAAAATCCATAAATTAAAAAAAACAGATGTTATATGCCTAAAAACAAGATTGTAGGAACTGGTTTCACTCCAAAATTAGTACTCGAGTCAAATTCTAAGTTTTTGAGGCCTTAAAGTGCATTAACTTTTCTTAAGAACGAACTCAATGGTCAAAAAGGTGTTCTACAAGTTCAATGACTATGAAATTTTTAGGAGAGTTAGACATTAGCAATTTAAAACTGAGGAAAAAGGTTTCGTTCCAAAACATACATTCCAAAGAGTGAAGAGTTTAGAATTCAGCTTCCAAACCAAGTGGTTTTCAAGGAACTCCTAAGATTCTTTGGGAGAAAATCCATAAATTAAAAAAAACAGATGTTATATGCCTAATAACAAGATTGTAGGAACTGGTTTCACTCCAAAATTTAACTCGAGTCAAATTCTAAGTTTTTGAGGCCTTAAAGTGCATTAACTTTTCTTAAGAACGACCTCAATGGTAAAAAACGTGTTCTACAAGTTCAATGACTATGAAATTTTTTGGAGAGTTAGACATTAGCAATTTAAAACTGAGGAAAAAGTTTTCGTTCCAAAACATACATTCCTAGTAGTGAAGACTTTAGAATTCGGCTTCCAAACCTAGTGGATTTCAAGGGACTCCTAACATTCTGTGGGAGAAAATCCATTTATCGTAATAACAGATGTTATATGCCTAACAATAAGATTGTAGGAACTGGTTTCACTCTAATATGTATCTCGGGTCATATTCTAAGTTTTTGAGGCCTTAAAGTGCATTAACTTTAGTTAAGAATGAATTCAAGGATCTTATACGTGTTCTACAAGTTCAATGACTATGAAATTTTTTGGAGAGTTAGACATTAGCAATTTAAAACTGAGGAAAAAGGTTTCGTTCCAAAACATACATTCCAAAGAGTGAAGAGTTTAGAATTCAGCTTCCAAACCAAGTGGTTTTCAAGGTAATCTTAAGATTCTTTGGGAGAAAATCCATAAATTAA
>NW_024464785.1:44123-46204 GCF_000004515.6 Glycine max
TTCAGAACGAACTCAATGGTCAAAAACGTGTTCTACAAGTTCAATGACTATGAAATTTTTTGGTGAGTTAGACATTAGCAATTTAAAACTGAGGAAAAAGTTTTCGTTCCAAAACATACATTCCTAATAGTGAAGACTTTAGAATTCGGCTTCCAAACCTAGTGGATTTCAAGGTACTCCTAACATTCTTTGGGAGAAAATCCATAAATCGTATAAACAGATGTTATATGCCTAAAAACAAGATTGTAGGAACTGGTTTCACTCCTAAATTTATCTTGGGTCATATTCTAAGTTTTTGAGGCCTTAAAGTGCATTAACTTTTCTTAAGAACGAACTCAATGGTCAAAAACGTGTTCTACAAGTTCAATGACTATGAAATTTTTTGGAGAGTTAGATATTAGCAATTTAAAACTGAGGAAAAAGGTTTCGTTCCAAAACATACATTCCAAAGAGTGAAGAGTTTAGAATTCAGCTTCCAAACCAAGTGGTTTTCAAGGTAATCATAAGATTCTTTGGGAGAAAATGCATAAATTAAAAAAAACAGATGTTATATGCCTAAAAACAAGATTGTAGGAACTGGGTTCACTCCAAAATTTAACTCGAGTCAATTCTAGGTTTTTGAGGCCTTAAAGTGCATTAACTTTTCTTAAGAACGAACTCAATGGTCAAAAACGTGTTCTACAAGTTCAATGACTATGAAATTTTTGGAGAGTTAGACATTAGCAATTTAAAACTGAGGAAAAGGTTCGTTCCAAAACATACATTCCAAAGAGTGAAGAGTTTAGAATTCAGCTTCCAAACCAAGTGGTTTTCAAGGTAATCTTAAGATTCTTTGGGAGAAAATCCATAAATTAAAAAAAACAGATGTTATATGCCTAAAAACATGATTGTAGGAACTGGTTTCACTCCAAAATTTAACTCGAGTCAAATTCTAAGTTTTGGAGGCCTTAAAGTGCATTAACTTTTGTTCAGAACGAACTCAATCGTCAAAAACGTGTTCTACAAGTTCAATGACTATGAAATTTTTTGGAGAGTTAGACATTAGTAATTTAAAACTGAGGAAAAAGTTTTCGTTCCAAAACATACATTCCTAATACTGAAGACTTTAGAATTCGGCTTCCAAACCTAGTGGATTTCAAAGTACTCCTAACATTCTTTGGGAGAAAATCCATAAATCGTAAAAACAGATGTTATATGCCTAAAAACAAGATTGTAGGAACTGGTTTCACTCCTTAATTTATCTTGGGTCATATTCTAAGTTTTTGAGGCCTTAAAGTGCATTAACTTTTCTTAAGAACGAACTCAATGGTCAAAAACGTGTTCTACAAGTTCAATGACTATGAAATTTTTTGGAGAGTTAGACATTAGCAATTTAAAACTGAGGAAAAAGGTTTCGTTCCAAAACATACATTCCAAAGAGTGAAGAGTTTAGAATTCAGCTTCCAAACCAAGTGGTTTTCAAGGAACTCCTAAGATTCTTTGGGAGAAAATCTATAAATTAAAAAAAACAGATGTTATATGCCTAAAAACAAGATTGTAGGAACTGGTTTCACTCCAAAATTTAACTCGAGTCAAATTCTAAGTTTTTGAGGCCTTACAGTGCATTAACTTTTCTTAAGAACGAACTCAATGGTCAAAAAGGTGTTCTACAAGTTCAATGACTATGAAATTTTTAGGAGAGTTAGACATTAGCAATTTAAAACTGAGGAAAAAGGTTTCGTTCCAAAACATACATTCCAAAGAGTGAAGAGTTTAGAATTCAGCTTCCAAACCAAGTGGTTTTCAAGGTAATCTTAAGATTCTTTGGGAGAAAATCCATAAATTAAAAAAAACAGATGTTATATGCCTAAAAACAAGATTGTAGCTACTGGTTTCACTCCAAAATTTAACTCGAGTCAAATTCTAAGTTTTTGAGGCCTTAAAGTGCATTAACTTTTGTTAAGAACGAACTCAATGGTCAAAAACGTGTTCTACAAGTTCAATGACTATGAAATTTTTTGGTGAGTTAGACATTAGCAATTTAAAACTGAGGAAAAAGTTTTCGTTCCAAAACATACATTCCTAATAGTGAAGACTTTAGA
>NW_024464785.1:46725-47470 GCF_000004515.6 Glycine max
GGTCAAAAACGTGTTCTACAAGTTCAATGACTATGAAATTTTTTGGAGAGTTAGACATTAGCAATTTAAAACTGAGGAAAAAGGTTTCGTTCCAAAACATACATTCCAAAGAGTGAAGAGTTTAGAATTCAGCTTCCAAACCAAGTGGTTTTCAAGGTAATCTTTAAGATTCTTTGGGAGAAAATCCATAAATTAAAAAAAACAGATGTTATATGCCTAAAAACATGATTGTAGGAACTGGTTTCACTCCAAAATTTAACTCGAGTCAAATTCTAAGTTTTGGAGGCCTTAAAGTGCATTAACTTTTGTTCAGAACGAACTCAATCGTCAAAAACGTGTTCTACAAGTTCAATGACTATGAAATTTTTTGGAGAGTTAGACATTAGTAATTTAAAACTGAGGAAAAAGTTTTCGTTCCAAAACATACATTCCTAATACTGAAGACTTTAGAATTCGGCTTCCAAACCTAGTGGATTTCAAAGTACTCCTAACATTCTTTGGGAGAAAATCCATAAATCGTAAAAACAGATGTTATATGCCTAAAAACAAGATTGTAGGAACTGGTTTCACTCCTTAATTTATCTTGGGTCATATTCTAAGTTTTTGAGGCCTTAAAGTGCATTAACTTTTCTTAAGAACGAACTCAATGGTCAAAAACGTGTTCTACAAGT
This sequence comes from Glycine max, assembly GCF_000004515.6. Taxonomy (NCBI): domain Eukaryota; kingdom Viridiplantae; phylum Streptophyta; class Magnoliopsida; order Fabales; family Fabaceae; genus Glycine; species Glycine max. The sequence goes on from NW_024464785.1 coordinate 47,397, forward strand.
TCAATGACTATGAAATTTTTTGGAGAGTTAGATATTAGCAATTTAAAACTGAGGAAAAAGGTTTCGTTCCAAAA
>NW_024464785.1:47604-49343 GCF_000004515.6 Glycine max
AGGAACTGGTTTTCACTCCAAGATTTGACTCGAGTCAAATTCTAAGTTTTTGAGGCCTTAAAGGTCACTAACTTTTCTTAAGAACGAACTCAATGGTCCAAATCGTGGTCTACAAGTTCAACGACTATGAAAATTTTTGGAGAGTTAGACATTAGCAATTTAAAACTGAGGAAAAAGGTTTCATTCCCATACATACATTCCCAAGAGTGAAGAGTTTAGAATTCAGCTTCCAAACCAAGTGGTTTTCAAGGTAATCTTAAGATTCTTTGGGAGAAAATCCATAAATTTAAAAAAAACAGATGTTATATGCGTAAAAACAAGATTGTAGGAACTGGTTTCACTCCAAAATTTAACTCGAGTCAAATTCTAAGTTTTTGAGGCCTTAAAGTGCATTAACTTTTCTTAAGAACGAACTCAATGGTCAAAAACGTGTTCTACAAGTTCAATGACTATGAAATTTTTTGGAGAGTTAGACATTAGCAATTTAAAACTGAGGAAAAAGGTTTCGTTCCAAAACATACATTCCAAAGAGTGAAGAGTTTAGAATTCAGCTTCCAAACCAAGTGGTTTTCAAGGTAATCTTAAGATTCTTTGGGAGAAAATCCATAAATTAAAAAAAACAGATGTTATATGCCTAAAAACATGATTGTAGGAACTGGTTTCACTCCAAAATTTAACTCGACTCAAATTCTAAGTTTTGGAGGCCTTAAACTTTAGTTAAGAATGAACTCAAGGGTCTAAAATCAGTTCTACAAGTTCAAAGACTATGGATATTTGTGAAGAGTTAGACATTAGCTATGTAAAATGGAGGACAAAGGTTTCGTTCCAAAACATACATTCCTAACAGAGAAGTGTTAGATTTCGCTTCCAAACCAAGTGTTTTTCAAGGTACTCTTAAAATTCTTTGGGAGAAAATCCTTAAATCGTAAAAACAGATTATATATACCTAAAAACAAGATGGTAGGAACTGGTTTCACACCAAAATTCATCTCGTGTCAAAATCTAAGTTTTCTGAGGCGTTAAAGTGCATTAACTTCAGTTGAAAACGAACTCAAGGGTCTAAAACGAGTCCTACATGTTCAATGACTATGAAGTTTTATGGAGAATTAGACAATAGCAATTTAAAACTGAGGAAAAAGGTTTCTTTCCAAAACATACATTCCTAAGAGTGAAGAGTTTAGAATTCGGCTTCCAAACCAAGTGGTTTTCAAGGTACTCTTAGAATTCTTTGGGAGAGAATCCTTAAATCCTAAAAAAATAATTTATATGCCTAAAAACAAGATTGTAGGAACTGGTTTCACTCCAAAGTTAATCTCGGGTCAAAATCTAAGTATTTTTAAGCGTTAAAATGCATTAACGTCAGTAGAAAATTAAATCAAGGGTCTAAAATGAGTCCTACAAGTTCAATGACTATAAAATTTTGTGGGGAGTTAGACATTAGCAATATCAAACTGGGGAAAAAGGTTTTGTTCCAAAACATACTTTCCTGTGAGTGAAGAGTTCAGAATCCGGCTTCCAAACCAAGTGGTTTCAAGGTACACTTAAGATTCTTTGCTAGAAAATCCTTAAATCCTAAAAAAGGATTTTAAGTGCCTAATAACAAGATTGTAGGAATTGGTTTCACTCCAAAATTCATCTCGGGTCAAAATCTAAGTTTTTGAGACCTTAAAATGCATTAACTTTAGTTAAGAATGAACTAAAGGGTCTAAAACGTCAAGATTGGGGAATGGGCACAAGTA
>NW_024464786.1:0-3734 GCF_000004515.6 Glycine max
ATCCCTCGATGACATCGTTTATTGTGGCGAAATTGAATACCGAAGCTTTGAGCAAATTCAAACGAGAATCACTTATTAGTCGGATGTCTGATTGAGTCCCGTAATATATCGAGACGCTGAAAATTGAATGCTGAGAGCTCTGAGCAAATTCAAACGACAATAACTTCTAACTCGGATGTCTGATTGAGTCCCGTAATATATCGACACGCTCGAAATTGAATGTTGATGCTCTGAGTAAATTCAAACGACAATAACTTTTAACTCGGATGTTTGATTGAGTCCCGTAATATATCGAGACGTTCGGAATTGAATACCGTAGCTCTAAGCAAATTCAAACAACAACAACTATTTACTCAGGTGTCCGATTGAGTCCCAGAATATATCGAAACACTCGAAATTGAATGTTGATGGACGTTGCAAATTCAAACGACAATAACTTTTTACTCTGATGTCTGATTGAGTCCCATAATATATCGACACGCTGAAAATTGAATGCTGAAGCTCTGAGCAAATTCAAACGACAATAACTTTTTACTCTGATGTCTGATTGAGTCTCGTAATATATCGAGACGCTCGAAATTGAATGTTGATGGTCGTTGCAAATTCAAACGACAATAACGTTTTACTCTAATGTCTGATTGAGTCCCATAATATATCGACATGCTGAAAATTGAATGCTGAAGCTCTGAGCAAATTCAAACAACAATAACTTTTTAATCTGATGTCTGATTGAGTCTCGTAATATATCGAGACGCTTGAAATTGAATCTTGATGCTCTGAGCAAATTCAAACGACAATAACTTTTTACTCGGATGTCTGATTGAGTCCCGTAATATATCGAGACGCTCGAAATTTAATACGGAAGCTCTGAGCAAATTCAAACGACAATAACTTTTTATTCAAATGTCTGATTGAGTCCCATAATATATCGACACGTTCGAAATTGAATGTTGATGCTCTGAGCAAATTCAAACGACAATAACTTTTTACTCGGATGTCTGATTAAGTCTCGTAATATATTGAGACGCTCGAAATTGAATGTTGAAGCTCTCAGCCAATTCAAACGTCAATAACTTTTAACTCGGATGTCTGATTGAGTCCCGTAATATTTCGACACGCTCGAAATTGAATGTTGATGCTCTGAGCATATTCAAAAGACAATAACTTTTATCTCGGGTGTATGATTGAGTCCCGTAATATATCAACACGGTCGAAATTGAATGTTGATGCTGTGAGCATATTCAAAAGACAATAACTTTTTACTCGGATGTCTGATTAAGTCTCGTAATATATGGAGACGCTCGAAATTGAATGCTTATGCTCTGAGCAAATTCAAAAGACAATAACTTTTATCTCGGGTGTATGATTGAGTCCCGTAATATATCAACACGGTCGAAATTGAATGTTGATGCTGTGAGCATATTCAAACGACAATAACTTTTTACTCGGATGTCTGATTGAGTCCCGTAATATATCGAGACGCTCGGAATTGAATACCGAAGCTCTGAGCAAATTCAAACGACAATAACTTTTAACTCGGATGTTTGATTGAGTCCCGTAATATATCGAGACGTTCGGAATTGAATACCGTAGCTCTAAGCAAATTCAAACGACAATAACTTTTTACTCTGATGTCTGATTGAGTCTCGTAATATATCGAGACGCTCGAAATTGAATGTTGATGGTCGTTGCAAATTCAAACGACAATAAATTTTTACTCTAATGTCTGATTGAGTCCCATAATATATCGACACGCTGAAAATTGAATGCTGAAGCTCTGAGCAAATTCAAACGACAATAACTTTTTACTCTGATGTCTGATTGAGTCTCGTAATATATCGAGACGCTTGAAATTGAATCTTGATGCTCTGAGCAAATTCGAACGACAATAACTTTTTACTCGGATGTTTGATTGAGTCTCGTAATATATCGAGACGTTTGAAATTGAATACCGAAGCTCTGAGCATATTCAAATACCAATAACTATTTACTCGGATGTCCGATTGAGTCCCAGAATATATCGAAACACTCGAAATTGAATGTTGAAGCTCTCAGCCAATTCAAATGACAATAACTTTTTACTCGGATCTCTGATTGAGTCGCGTAATATATCGAGACGCTCGAAATTGAATGTTGAGGGTCGTTGCAAATTCTAACGACAATAACTTTTTACTCTCATGTCTGATTGAGTCCCGTAATATATCGAGACGCTGAAAAATGAATGTTGATGCTCTGAGAAAATGCAAACGACATTAACTTTTAACTCGGATTTCTGATTAGGTCTCATAATATATCAAGATGCTCGAAATTGAATGTTGATGCTCTGACCAAATTCAAACGATAATAACTTTTAACTCGAATGTCGGATTGAGTCCCGTAATATATCGAGATGCTCAAAATTGAATGCTGAAGCTCTGAGCAAATTCAAACGACAATAACTTTTAACTCGGATGTCTGATTGAATCCCGAAATATATCAAGACGCTTGAAATTTAATACGGAAGCTCTAAGCAAATTCAAACGACAATAAGTTTTTACTCGGATGTCCGATTGAGTCCCAGAATATATCGAAACACTCGAAATTGAATGTTGAAGATCTCAACCAATTCAAACGACAATAACTTTTAACTCGGATGTCGGATTGAGTCTCGTAATATATCGACACGCTCGAAATTGAATGTTGATGCTTTGAGCAAATTCAAACGACAATAACTTTTTACTCGGATGTCTGATTAAGTCTCGTAATATATCGAGACGCTCGAAATTGAATCTTGATGCTCTGAGTAAATTCAAACGACAATAACTTTTTACTCGGATGTCTGCTTGAGTCCCGTAATATATCGAGACGCTTGAAATTTAATACGGAAGCTCTAAGCAAATTCAAACGACAATAACTTTTTACTCGGACGTCTGATTGAGTCCCGTAATATATCGACACGCTCGAAATTGAATGTTGATGCTCTGAGCAAATTCAAACGACAATAACTTTTTACTCGGATGTCTGATTAAGTCACGTAATATATCGAGACGCTCGAAATTGAATACCGAAGCTTTGAGCAAATTCAAACGAGAATAACTTATTAGTCGGATGTCTGATTGAGTCCCGTAATATATCGAGACGCTGAAAATTGAATGCCGAAAGCTCTGAGCAAATTCAAACGACAATAACATTTAACTCGGATGTCTGATTGAGTCCCGTAATATATCCACACGCTCGAAATTGAATGTTGATGCTCTGAGCAAATTCAAACGACAATAACTTTTTACTCGGATGTCTGATTAAGTCTCGTAATATATCGAGACGCTCGAAATTGAATACGGAAGCTGTGAGCAAATTCAAACGAGAATCACTTATTAGTCGGATGTCTGATTGAGTCCGGTAATATATCGAGACGCTGAAAATTGAATGCTGAGAGCTCTGAGCAAATTCAAACGACAATAACTTCTAACTCGGATGTCTGATTGAGTCCCGTAATATATCGACACGCTCGAAATTGAATGTTGATGCTCTGAGTAAATTCAAACGACAATAACTTTTAACTCGGATGTTTGATTGAGTCCCGTAATATATCGAGACGTTCGGAATTGAATACCGTAGCTCTAAGCAAATTCAAACAACAACAACTATTTACTCAGGTGTCCGATTGAGTCCCAGAATATATCGGAACACTCAAAATTGAATGTTGAGGGGCGTTGCAAATTCAAACGACAATAACTTTTTACTCTGATGTCTGA
>NW_024464786.1:3834-7147 GCF_000004515.6 Glycine max
TGAGTCCCATAATATATCGACACGCTGAAAATTGATTGCTGAAGCTCTGAGCAAATTCAAACGACAATACTTTTTACTCGGATGTCTGATTGAGTCTCGTAATATATCGACACGCTCGAAATTGAATGTGGATGTTCGTTGAAAATTCAAACGACAATAACTTTTTACTCTGATGTCTGATTGAGTCCCATAATATATCGACACGCTGAAAATTGAATGCTGAAGCTCTGAGCAAATTCAAACGACAATAACTTTTTACTCTGATGTCTGATTGAGTTTCGTAATATATCGAGACGCTTGAAATTGAATCTTGATGCTCTGAGCAAATTCAAACGACAATAAATTTTTACTCTAATGTCTGATTGAGTCCCATAATATATCGACACGCTGAAAATTGAATGCTGAAGCTCTGAGCAAATTCAAACGACAATAACTTTTTACTCTGATGTCTGATTGAGTCGCGTAATATATCGAGAAGCTCGAAATTGAATCATGATGCTCTGAGCAAATTCAAACGACAATAACTTTTTACTCGGATGTTTGATTGAGTCTCGTAATATATCGAGACACTCGAAATTGAATGTTGAAGCTCTCAACCAATTCAAACGACAATAACTTTTAACTCGGATGTCGGATTGAGTCTCGTAATATATCGACACGCTCGAAATTGAATGTTGATGCTCTGAGCAAATTCAAACGACAATAACTTTTAACTCGGATGTTTGATTGAGTCTCGTAATATATCGAGACGTTCGAAATTGAATACCGAAGCTCTAAGCATATTCAAACAACAATAACTATTTACTCGGATGTCCGATTGAGTCCCAGAATATATCGAAACACTCGAAATAGAATGTTGAAGCTCTCAGCCAATTCAAACGACAATAACTTTTAACTCGGATGTCGGATTGAGTCGCGTAATATATCGAGACGCTCGAAATTGAATGTTGAGGGTCGTTGCAAATTCTAACGACAATAACTTTTTACTCTCATGTCTGATTGAGTCCCGTAATATATCGAGACGCTGAAAAATGAATGTTGATGCTCTGAGAAAATTCAAACGACATTAACTTTTAACTCGGATTTCTGATTAGGTCTCATAATATATCAAGATGCTCGAAATTGAATGTTGATGCTCTGACCAAATTTCCAACGGACAATAACTTTTACTCGATTGTCGGAGTGAGTCCTGTAATATATCGAGATGCTCGAAAATGAATGCTGCATGCTCTGAGCAAACTCCAAACGACTAATAACTTTTAACTCGGATGTCTGATTGAATCCCCGAAATATATCAAGACGCTTGAAATTTAATACGGAAGCTCTAAGCAAATTCAAACGACAATAAGTTTTTACTCGGATGTCCGATTGAGTCCCAGAATATATCGAAACACTCGAAATTGAATGTTGAAGATCTCAACCAATTCAAACGACAATAACTTTTAACTCGGATGTCGGATTGAGTCTCGTAATATATCGACACGCTCGAAATTGAATGTTGATGCTTTGAGCAAATTCAAACGACAATAACTTTTTACTCGGATGTCTGATTAAGTCTCGTAATATATCGAGACGCTCGAAATTGAATCTTGATGCTCTGAGTAAATTCAAACGACAATAACTTTTTACTCGGATGTCTGCTTGAGTCCCGTAATATATCGAGACGCTTGAAATTTAATACGGAAGCTCTAAGCAAATTCAAACGACAATAACTTTTTACTCGGACGTCTGATTGAGTCCCGTAATATATCGACACGCTCGAAATTGAATCTTGATGCTCTGAGCAAATTCAAACGACAATAACTTTTTACTCGGATGTCTGATTAAGTCACGTAATATATCGAGACGCTCGAAATTGAATACCTGAAGCTTCGAGCAAATTCAAACGAGAATAACTTATTAGTTGGAAGTCTGAATGAGTTCCGTAATATATTGAGACGCCGCAAATTGAATGCCTAAAGCTCTGAGCAAATTCAAACGACAATAACATTTAACTCGGATGTCTGATTGAGTCCCGTAATATATCCACACGCTCGAAATTGAATGTTGATGCTCTGAGCAAATTCAAACGACAATAACTTTTTACTCGGATGTCTGATTAAGTCACGTAATATATCGAGACGCTCGAAATTGAATACCGAAGCTTTGAGCAAATTCAAACGAGAATAACTTATTAGTCGGATGTCTGATTGAGTCCCGTAATATATCGAGACGCTGAAAATTGAATGCTGAAAGCTCTGAGCAAATTCAAACGACAATAACATTTAACTCGGATGTCTGATTGAGTCCCGTAATATATCCACACGCTCGAAATTGAATGTTGATGCTCTGAGCAAATTCAAACGAGGGGGAGCTTTTAACTCGGATGTCGGGTGGGAGTCCCGTAATATATCGAGACGCTCAAAATTGAATGTTGATGGTCGTAGCAAATTCAAACGACAATAACTTTTTACTCTGATGTCTGATTGAGTCCCGTAATATATCGAGACGCTCGAAATTGAATCTTGATGCTCTGAGTTAATTCAAACGACAATAACTTTTTACTCTCATGTCTGATTGAGTCTCGTAATATATCGAGACGCTCAAAAATGAATGCTGAAGCTCTGCGCAAATTCAAACGACAAAAACTTTTTACTCAGATGTCTGATTGAGTCTAGTAATATATCAGCACGCTCGAAATTGAATGTTGATGCTCTGAGAAATTCAAACGACGATCAACTTTTAACTCGGATGTCCGATCAGGTCCCAGTAATATATCGAGACGCTCGAAATTGAATACCGAAGCTTTGAGCATATTCAAACGAGAATCACTTATTAGTGGGATGTCTGAATGAGTCCCGTAATACATCGAGACGTCGAAAAATGAATGCTGAAAGCTCTGAGCAAATTCAAACGACAATAACTTCTAACTCGGATGTCTGAGTGAGTCCCGTAATAGATCGACACGCTCGAAATTGAATGTTGATGCTCTGAGCAAATTCAACCGACAATAACTTTTAACTCGGATGTTTGAGTGAGTCCCGTAATATATCGAGACGTTCGGAATTGAATACGGTAGCTGTAAGCAAATTCGACCAACAACATTTACTCGGATGTCCGATTGAGTCCCAGAATATATCGAAACACTCGAAATTGAATGTTGATGGTCGTTGCAAATTCAAACGACAATAACTTTTTACTCTGATGTCTGATTGAGTCCCATAATATATCGACACGCTGAAAATTGAATGCTGAAGCTCTGAGCAAATTCTAACGACAATAACTTTTTACTCGGATGTCTGATTGAGTCTCCCGCCTCTGTCGAGACGCTCGA
>NW_024464786.1:7664-8366 GCF_000004515.6 Glycine max
ACGCTACTGTATTGCTGCATTACTCGAAATTGAATGTTGATGCTCTGAGCAAATTCAAACGGCAATTTCTTTTAACTCGGATGTTTGATTGAGTCCCGTAATATATCGAGACGTTCGGAATTGAATACCGTAGCTCTAAGCAAATTCAAACGACAATAACTTTTTACTCTGATGTCTGATTGAGTCTCGTAATATATCGAGACGCTCGAAATTGAATGTTGATGGTCGTTGCAAATTCAAACGACAATAAATTTTTACTCTAATGTCTGATTGAGTCCCATAATATATCGACACGCTGAAAATTGAATGCTGAAGCTCTGAGCAAATTCAAACGACAATAACTTTTTACTCTGATGTCTGATTGAGTCTCGTAATATATCGAGACGCTTGAAATTGAATCTTGATGCTCTGAGCAAATTCAAACGACAATAACTTTTTACTCGGATGTTTGATTGAGTCTCGTAATATATCGAGACGCTCGAAATTTAATACGGAAGCTCTGAGAAAATTCAAACGACAATAACTTTTTATTCGGATGTCTGATTGAGTCGCGTAATATATCGAGAAGCTCGAAATTGAATACCGAAGCTCTGAGCAAATTCAAAACGACAATAAGTTTTTTACTCGGATGTCCGATTGAGTCCCAGAATATATCGAAACACTCGAAATTGAATGTTGAAGCTCTCAACCAATTCAAACGAC
>NW_024464786.1:8546-9299 GCF_000004515.6 Glycine max
CAATAACTATTTACTCAGGTGTCCGATTGAGTCCCAGAATATATCGAAACACTCGAAATTGAATGTTGATGGACGTTGCAAATTCAAACGACAATAACTTTTTACTCTGATGTCTGATTGAGTCCCATAATATATCGACACGCTGAAAATTGAATGCTGAAGCTCTGAGCAAATTCAAACGACAATAACTTTTTACTCTGATGTCTGATTGAGTCTCGTAATATATCGAGACGCTCGAAATTGAATGTTGATGGTCGTTGCAAATTCAAACGACAATAACGTTTTACTCTAATGTCTGATTGAGTCCCATAATATATCGACATGCTGAAAATTGAATGCTGAAGCTCTGAGCAAATTCAAACAACAATAACTTTTTAATCTGATGTCTGATTGAGTCTCGTAATATATCGAGACGCTTGAAATTGAATCTTGATGCTCTGAGCAAATTCAAACGACAATAACTTTTTACTCGGATGTCTGATTGAGTCCCGTAATATATCGAGACGCTCGAAATTTAATACGGAAGCTCTGAGCAAATTCAAACGACAATAACTTTTTATTCAGATGTCTGATTGAGTCGCGTAATATATCGAGAAGCTCGAAATTGAATACCGAAGCTCTGAGCAAATTCAAACGACAATAACTTTTTACTCGGATGTCCGATTGAGTCCCAGAATATATCGAAACACTCGAAATTGAATGTTGAAGCTCTCAACCAATTCAAACGACAATAACTTTTAACTCGGATGTCGG
>NW_024464786.1:12127-14448 GCF_000004515.6 Glycine max
TCTGAGCAAATTCAAACGACAATAACTTTTTTCTCGGATGTCTGATTGAGTCTCGTAATATATCGAGACACTGGAAATTGAATGTTGAAGCTCTCAGCCAATTCAAACGACAATAACTTTTAACTCGGATGTCGGATTGAGTCTCGTAATATATCGACACGCTCGAAATTGAATGTTGATGCTCTGAGCAAATTCAAACGACAATAACTTTTAACTCGGATGTTTGATTGAGTCTCGTAATATATCGAGACGTTCGAAATTGAATACCGAAGCTCTAAGCATATTCAAACAACAATAACTATTTACTCGGATGTCCGATTGAGTCCCAGAATATATCGAAACACTCGAAATAGAATGTTGAAGCTCTCAGCCAATTCAAACGACAATAACTTTTAACTCGGATGTCGGATTGAGTCTCGTAATATATCGAGACGCTCGAAATTGAATGTTGATGGTCGTTGCAAATTCAAACGACAATAAATTTTTACTCTAATGTCTGATTGAGTCCCATAATATATCGACACGCTGAAAATTGAATGCTGAAGCTCTGAGCAAATTCAAACGACAATAACTTTTTACTCTGATGTCTGATTGAGTCTCGTAATATATCGAGACGCTTGAAATTGAATCTTGATGCTCTGAGCAAATTCAAACGACAATAACTTTTTACTCGGATGTTTGATTGAGTCTCGTAATATATCGAGACGCTCGAAATTTAATACGGAAGCTCTTAGAAAATTCAAACGACAATAACTTTTTATTCGGATGTCTGATTGAGTCGCGTAATATATCGAGAAGCTCGAAATTGAATACCGAAGCTCTGAGCAAATTCAAACGACAATAAGTTTTTACTCGGATGTCCGATTGAGTCCCAGAATATATCGAAACACTCGAAATTGAATGTTGAAGATCTCAACCAATTCAAACGACAATAACTTTTAACTCGGATGTCTGATTGAGTCTCGTAATATATCGACACGCTCGAAATTGAATGTTGATGCTTTGAGCAAATTCAAACGACAATAACTTTTTACTCGGATGTCTGATTAAGTCTCGTAATATATCGAGACGCTCGAAATTGAAGCTTCATGCTCTGAGTAAATTCAAACGACAATTACTTTTTACTCGGATGTCTGCTTGAGTCCCGTAATATATCGAGACGCTTGAAATTTAATACGGAAGCTCTAAGCAAATTCAAACGACAATAACTTTTACTCGGACGTCTGAGTGAGTCCCGTAATATATCGACACGCTCGAAATTGAATGTTGATGCTCTGAGCAAATTCAAACGACAATAACTTTTTACTCGGATGTCTGATTAAGTCACGTAATATATCGAGACGCTCGAAATTGAATACCGAAGCTTTGAGCAAATTCAAACGAGAATAACTTATTAGTCGGATGTCTGATTGAGTCCCGTAATATATCGAGACGCTGAAAATTGAATGCTGAAAGCTCTGAGCAAATTCAAACGACAATAACATTTAACTCGGATGTCTGATTGAGTCCCGTAATATATCCACACGCTCGAAATTGAATGTCCCCGCTCTGAGCAAATTCAAACGACACCCACTTTTAACTCGGATGTCTGATTGAGTCCCGTAATATATCGAGACGCTCAAAATTGAATGTTGATGGTCGTAGCAAATTCAAACGACAATATGTTTTTACTCTGATGTCTGATTGAGTCCCGTAATATATCAAGACGCTCGAAATTGAATCTTGATGCTCTGAGTTATTTCAAACGACAATAACTTTTTACTCTCATGTCTGATTGAGTCCCGTAATATATCGAGATGCTGAAAAATGAATGCTGAAGCTCTGCGCAAATTCAAACGACAAAAACTTTTTACTCAGATGTCTGATTGAGTCTAGTAATATATCGGCACGCTCGAAATTGAATGTTGATGCTCTGAGAAAATTCAAACGACATTAACTTTTAACTCGGATTTCTGATTAGGTCCCATAATATATCAAGATGCTCGTAATTGAATGTTGATGCTCTGAGCAAATTCAAACGATAATAACTTTTAACTCAAATGTCGGATTGAGTCCCGTAATATATCGAGATGCTCAAAATTGAATGCTGAAGCTCTGAGCAAATTCAAACGACAATAACTTTTTACTCGGATGTCTGCTTGAGTCCCGTAATATATCGAGACACTTGAAATTTAATACGGAAGCTCTAAGCAAATTCAAACGACAATAACTTTTTACTCGGACGTCTGATTGAGTCCCGTAATATATCGACACGCTCGAAAATTGAATGTTGATGCTCTGAACAAAATTCAAACGACAATAACTTTTTTACTCGGGATGTC
>NW_024464786.1:14583-15382 GCF_000004515.6 Glycine max
GAAAGCTCTGAGCAAATTCAAACGACAATAACTTCTAACTCGGATGTCTGATTGAGTCCCGTAATATATCGACACGCTCGAAACTTGAATGTTGATGCTCTGAGTAAATTCAAACGTCAATAACTTTTAACTCGGATGTCTGATTGAGTCCCGTAATATATCGAGACGTTCGGAATTGAATACCGTAGCTCTGAGCAAATTCGAACGACAACAACTATTTACTCGGGTGTCCGATTGAGTCCCAGAATATATCGAGACACTCGAAATTGAATGTTGATGGTCGGTGCAAATTCAAACGACAATGACTTTTTACTCTGATGTCTGATTGAGTCCCGTAATATATCGACACGCTGGAAATTGAATGCTGAAGCTCTGAGCAAATTCAAACGACAATAACTTTTTACTCTGATGTCTGATTGAGTCTCGTAATATATCGAGACGCTCGAAATTGAATGTTGATGGTCGTTGCAAATTCAAACGACAATAACGTTTTACTCTAATGTCTGATTGAGTCCCATAATATATCGACATGCTGAAAATTGAATGCTGAAGCTCTGAGCAGATTCAAACAACAATAACTTTTTAATCTGATGTCTGATTGAGTCTTGTAATATATCGAGACGCTTGAAATTGAATCTTGATGCTCTGAGCAAATTCAAACGACTATAACTTTTTACTCGGATGTCTGATTGAGTCCCGTAATATATCGAGACGCTCGAAATTTAATACGGAAGCTCTGAGCAAATTCAAACGACAATACTTTTTATTCGAATGTCTGATTGAGTCGCGTAATATATCG
>NW_024464786.1:41508-42786 GCF_000004515.6 Glycine max
ATTCAAACGACAATAACTTTTTGTCGGAAGTGGTAATGAGTAGCGTAAAATTTTGAGAAACTTAAAATTGAATAAAGAAGCCATGAGCAGGTTCAGAATGGGTAAGTTTGGCAGCGGGTGGTTTTTTGAGTTTTCGATATTCTCAGCAGGTTTATTAATACCACCGACCACCATCAGCCAATTCAAACGACAATAACGTTTTACTCGGATGTCTGATTGATTCGCGTAATATATCGACACGCTCGAAATTGAATGTTGAGGGTCGTTGCAAATTCTAACGACAATCACTTTTTACTCTCATGTCTGATTGAGTCCCGTAATATATCGAGACGCTGAAAAATGAATGTTGATGCTCTGAGAAAATTCAAACGACATTAACTGTTAACTCGGATTTCTGATTAGGTCTCATAATATATCAAGATGCTCGAAATTGAATGTTGATGCTCTGACCAAATTCAAACGATAATAACTTTTAACTCGAATGTCGGATTGAGTCCCGTAATATATCGAGATGCTCAAAATTGAATTCTGAAGCTCTGAGCAAATTCAAACGACAATAACTTTTAACTCGGATGTCTGATTGAATCCCGTAATATATTGAGACGCTCAAAATTGAATGTTGATGGTCGTAGCAAATTCAAACGACAATAACTTTTTACTCGGATGTCTGATTGAGTCCCGTAATATATCGAGACGCTCGAAATTTAATACTGAAGCTCTGGGAAAATTCAAACGACAATAACTTTTTACTCGGATGTCTGATTGAGTCCCGTAATATATCGACACGCTCGAAATTGAATGTTGATGCTCTGAGCAAATTCAAACGACAATAACTTTTAACTCGGATGTCTGATTGAGTCTCGTAATATATCGAGACGTTCGAAATTGAATACCGAAGCTCTAAGCATATTCAAACGACAATAACTATTAACTCGGATGTCTGATTGAGTCCCGTAATATATCGAGACGCTCGAAATTGAATGTTGAGGGTCTTAGCAAATTCAAACGACAATAACTTTTTACTCTGATGTCTGATTGAGTCCCGTAATATATCGAGACGCTCAAAATTGAATGTTGAAGCTCTGATCAGATTCAAACGACAATAACTTTTTACTCGGATGTCTGATTGAGTCTCGTAATATATCGAGACGCTCGAAATTGAATGTTGATGCTCTGAGCAAATTCAAACGACATTAACTTTTAACTCGGATGTCTGATTGAGTCCCGTAATATATCGAGATGCTCGAAATTGAATGTTGATGCTCTGAGCAAATTCAA
>NW_024464786.1:43138-49120 GCF_000004515.6 Glycine max
GAGTAAATTTAAACGACAATAACTTTTTACTCGGATGTCTGATTGAGTCCCGTAATATATCGAGACGCTTGAAATTTAATACGGAAGCTCTGAGAAAATTCAAACGACAATAACTTTTTACTCGGACGTCTGATTGAGTCCCGTAATATATCGACACGCTCGAAATTGAATGTTGATGCTCTGAGCAAATTCAAACGACAATAACTTTTAACTCGGATGTTTGATTGAGTCTCGTAATATATCGAGACGTTCGAAATTGAATACCGAAGCTCTAAGCATATTCAAACAACAATAACTATTTACTCGGATGTTCGATTGAGTCCCAGAATATATCGAAACACTCGAAATTGAATGTTGAAGCTCTCAGCCAATTCAAACGACAATAACTTTTTACTCGGATGTCTGATTCAGTCGCGTAATATATCGACACGCTGAAAATTGAATGCTGAAGCTCTGAGCAAATTCAAATGACAATAACTTTTTACTCTGATGTCTGATTGAGTTTCGTAATATATCGAGACGCTTGAAATTGAATCTTGATGCTCTGACCAAATTCAAACGACAATAACTTTTTACTCGGATGTCTGATTGAGTCCCGTAATATATCGACACGCTCGAAATTGAATGTTGATAGCTTTGAGCAAATTCCAACGACCATTACTTTTTACTCGGAAGTCTGATTAAGTCACGTAATATATCGAGACGCTCGAAATTTGATACGGAAGCTCTGAGCAAATTCAAACGACAATAACTTTTTATTCGGATGTCTGATTGAGTCGCGTAATATATCGAGAAGCTCGAAATTGAATACCGAAGCTCTGAGCAAATTCAAACGACAATAAGTTTTTACTCGGATGTCCGATTGAGTCCCAGAATATATCGAAACACTCGATATTGAATGTTGAAGCTCTCAACCAATTCAAACGACAATAACTTTTAACTCGGATGTCGGATTGAGTCTCGTAATATATCGACACGCTCGAAATTGAATGTTGATGCTCTGAGCAAATTCAAACGACAATAACTTTTAACTCGGATGTTTGATTGAGTCTCGTAATATATCGAGACTTTCGAAATTCAATACCGAAGCTCTAAGCATATTCAAACAACAATAACTATTTACTCGGATTTCCGATTGAGTCCCAGAATATATCGAAACACTCGAAATTGAATGTTGAAGCTCTCAGCCAATTCAAACGACAATAACTTTTTACTCGGATGTCTGATTGAGTCGCGTAATATATCGACACGCTCGAAATTGAATGTTGAGGGTCGTTGCAAATTCTAACGACAATAACTTTTTACTCTCATGTCTGATTGAGTCCCGTAATATATCGAGACGCTGAAAAATGAATGTTGATGCTCTGAGAAAATTCAAACGACATTAACTTTTAACTCGGATTTCTGATTAGGTCTCATAATATATCAAGATGCTCGAAATTGAATGTTGATGCTCTGACCAAATTCAAACGATAATAACTTTTAACTCGAATGTCGGATTGAGTCCTGTAATATATCGAGATGCTCAAAATTGAATGCTGAAGCTCTGAGCAAATTCAAACGACAATAACTTTTAACTCGGATGTCTGATTGAATCCCGTAATATATCAAGACGCTTGAAATTTAATACGGAAGCTCTAAGCAAATTCAAACGACAATAAGTTTTTACTCGGATGTCCGATTGAGTCCCAGAATATATCGAAACACTCGAAATTGAATGTTGAAGATCTCAACCAATTCAAACGACAATAACTTTTAACTCGGATGTCGGATTGAGTCTCGTAATATATCGACACGCTCGAAATTGAATGTTTGATGCTTTGAGCAAATTCAAACGACAATAACTTTTTACTCGGATGGTCTGATTAAGTCTCGTAATATATCGAGACGCTCGAAATTGAATCTTTGATGCTCTGAGTAAATTCAAACGACAATAACTTTTTTACTCGGATGTCTGCTTGAGTCCCGTAATATATCGAGACGCTTGAAATTTAATACGGAAGCTCTGAGAAAATTCAAACGACAATAACTTTTTACTCGGACGTCTGATTGAGTCCCGTAATATATCGACACGCTCGAAATTGAATGTTGATGCTCTGAGCAAATTCAAACGACAATAACTTTGAACTCGGATGTTTGATTAAGTCTCGTAATATATCGAGACGTTCGAAATTGAATACCGAAGCTCTAAGCATATTCAAACAACAATAACTTTTTACTCTGATATCTGATTGAGTCCCGTAATATATCGAGACGCTCGAAATTGAATCTTGATGCTCTGAGTAAATTCAAACGACAATAACTTTTTACTCGGATGTCTGATTGAGTCGCGTAATATATCGACACGCTGAAAATTGAATGCTGAAGCTCTGAGCAAATTCAAACGACAATAACTTTTTACTCTGATGTCTGATTGAGTTTCGTAATATATCGAGACGCTTGAAATTGAATCTTGATGCTCTGAGCAAATTCAAACGACAATAACTTTTTACTCGGATGTCTGATTGAGTCCCGTAATATATCGAGACGCTCAAAATTTAATACGGAAGCTCTGAGCAAATTCAAACGACAATAACTTTTTATTCGGATGTCTGATTGAGTCGCGTAATATATCGAGAAGCTCGAAATTGAATACCGAAGCTCTGAGCAAATTCAAACGACAATAAGTTTTTACTCGGATGTCCGATTGAGTCCCAGAATATATCGAAACACTCAAAATTGAATGTTGAAGCTCTCAGCCAATTCAAACGACAATAACGTTTTACTCGGATGTCTGATTGATTCGCGTAATATATCGACACGCTCGAAATTGAATGTTGAGGGTCGTTGCAAATTCTAACGACAATCACTTTTTACTCTCATGTCTGATTGAGTCCCGTAATATATCGAGACGCTGAAAAATGAATGTTGATGCTCTGAGAAAATTCAAACGACATTAACTTTTAACTCGGATTTCTGATTAGGTCTCATAATATATCAAGATGCTCGAAATTGAATGTTGATGCTCTGACCAAATTCAAACGATAATAACTTTTAACTCGAATGTCGGATTGAGTCCCGTAATATATCGAGATGCTCAAAATTGAATTCTGAAGCTCTGAGCAAATTCAAACGACAATAACTTTTAACTCGGATGTCTGATTGAATCCCGTAATATATTGAGACGCTCAAAATTGAATGTTGATGGTCGTAGCAAATTCAAACGACAATAACTTTTTACTCGGATGTCTGATTGAGTCCCGTAATATATCGAGACGCTTGAAATTTAATACGGAAGCTGTGGGAAAATTCAAACGACAATAACTTTTTACTCGGACGTCTGATTGAGTCCCGTAATATATCGACACGCTCGAAATTGAATGTTGATGCTCTGAGCAAATTCAAACGACAATAACTTTTAACTCGGATGTTTGATTGAGTCTCGTAATATATCGAGACGTTCGAAATTGAATACCGAAGCTCTAAGCATATTCAAACAACAATAACTATTAACTCGGATGTCTGATTGAGTCGCGTAATATATCGAAACACTCGAAATTGAATGTTGAGGGTCGCAGCAAATTCAAACGACAATAACTTGATACTCTCATGTCTGATTGAGTCCCGTAATATATCGAGACGCTGAAAAATGAATGTTGCAGCTCTGCTCAGTTTCAAACGACAATAACTTTTTTACTTGCATGTCTGATTGAGTCTAGTAATATATCGGCACGCTCGAAATTGAATGTTGATGCTCTGAGAAAATTCAAACGACATTAACTTTTAACTCGGATTTCTGATTAGGTCCCATAATATATCAAGATGCTCGAAATTGAATGTTGATGCTCTGAGCAAATTCAAACGATAATAACTTTTAACTCGAATGTCGAATTGAGTCCCGTAATATATCGAGATGCTCAAAATTGAATGCTGAAGCTCTGAGCAAATTCAAACGACAATAACTTTTAACTCGGATGTCTGATTGAGTCCCGTAATATATTGAGACGCTCAAAATTGAATGTTGATGGTCGTAGCAAATTCAAACGACAATAACTTTTTACTCTGATGTCTGATTGAGTCCCGTAATATATCGAGACGCTCGAAATTGAATCTTGATGCTCTGCGTAAATTCAAACGACAATAACTTTTTACTCGGTTGTCTGATTGAGTCCCGTACTATATCGACACGCTCGAAATTGAATGTTGATGCTCTGAGTAAATTCAAACGACAATAACTTTTTACTCGGATGTCTGATTGAGTCCCGTAATATATCGAGACGCTTGAAATTTAATACGGAAGCTCTAAGCAAATTCAAACGACAATAACTTTTTAGTCGGACGTCTGATTGAGTCCCGTAATATATCGACACGCTCGAAATTGAATGTTGATGGTCGTAGCAAATTCAAACGACAATAACTTTTTACTCTGATGTCTGATTGATTCCCGTAATATATCGAGACGCTCGAAATTGACATCTTGATGCTCTGAGTAAATTCAAACGACAATAACTGTTAACTCAGATGTCTGATTGAATCCCGTAATATATTGAGACGCTCAAAATTGAATGTTGATGGTCGTAGCAAATTCAAACGACAATAACTTTTTACTCTGATGTCTGATTGAGTCCCGTAATATATCGAGACGCTCGAAATTGAATCTTGATGCTCTGAGTAAATTTAAACGACAATAACTTTTTACTCGGATGTATGAATGAGTCCCGTAATATATCGAGACGCTGAAAATTGAATGCAGAAAGCTCTGAGAAAATTCAAACGACAATAACTTTTTACTCGGACGTCTGATTGAGTCCCGTAATATATCGACACGCTCGAAATTGAATGTTGATGCTCTGAGCAAATTCAAACGACAATAACTTTGAACTCGGATGTTTGATTGAGTCTCGGAAAATATCGGGACGTTCGAAATTGAATACCGAAGCTCTCAGGATATTCAAACAACAATAACTTTTTACTCTGATATCTGATTGAGTCCCGGAATATATCGAGACGCCCGAAATTGAATCTTGATGCTCTGAGTAAATTCAAAGGACAATAACTTTTGACACGGAGGTCTGATTGAGCCGCGTAATATATCGTCACGCTGAAAATTGAATGCTGAAGCTCGGAGCAAATTCAAACGACAATAACTTTTAACTCAGATGTCCGATTGGGTCCTGAAATATATCGACACGCTCGAAATTGAGTATTGATCCTCTGAGCAAATTCAAACGACAATAACTTTTAACTCGAATGTTTGATTGAGTCCCGTAATATAAAGAGAAGCTCGAAATTGAATCCGAAGCTCTGAGCAAATTCAACGACAATAAGTTTTTACTCGGATGTCCGATTGAGTCCCCAGAATATATCGAAACACTCGAAATTGAATGTTGAGCTCTCAACCAATTCAAACGACAATACTTTTAACTCGGATGTCGGATTGAGTCTCGTAATATATCGACACGCTCGAAATTGAATGTTGATGCTCTGAGCAAATTCAAACGACAATAACTTTTAACTCGGATGTTTGATTGAGTCCCGTAATATATCGAGACGTTCGGAATTGAATACCGTAGCTCTAAGCAAATTCAAACAACAACAACTATTTACTCAGGTGTCCGATTGAGTCCCAGAATATATCGAAACACTCGAAATTGAATGTTGATGGTCGTTGCAAATTCAAACGACAATAACTTTTTACTCTGATGTCTGATTGAGTCCCATAATATATCGACACGCTGAAAATTGAATGCTGAAGCTCTGAGCAAATTCAAACGACAATAACTTTTTACTCTGATGTCTGATTGAGTCTCGTAATATATCGAGACGCTCGAAATTGAATGTTGATGGTCGTTGCAAATTCAAACGACAATAAATTTTTACTCTAATGTCTGATTGAGTCCCATAATATATCGACACGCTGAAAATTGAATGCT
This sequence comes from Glycine max, assembly GCF_000004515.6. Taxonomy (NCBI): domain Eukaryota; kingdom Viridiplantae; phylum Streptophyta; class Magnoliopsida; order Fabales; family Fabaceae; genus Glycine; species Glycine max. The sequence continues at coordinate 49,051 of NW_024464786.1, forward strand.
GAAGCTCTGAGCAAATTCAAACGACAATAACTTTTTACTCTGATGTCTGATTGACGGCTTTATTTTAGAT
>NW_024464787.1:0-1778 GCF_000004515.6 Glycine max
TTTAGGCAACACCAAAACAAAAAACTTTCTCTATCGTTAAAAAAAAAACATTATCGGCCAGCGTTTGAAAAGAAATTGCGCAATGTCGGCGGAAAGATATCAGTCGGGGCCATATAAGGACCGACACCGGCCATTGTTTATTTTATTAAATCCCTGAATAACAATTGGATGATGTCGATTAGGAAATGTTCGATCGGCATCATCCGGTGAAGCTTCATTTTAGACCTCGATCGGTCATCTTTCCTGGCCGACGCCGACTGTCATTTTTTTCGATCACTATCGGTGAATAATATTTTTTTGCCGAGGTGGGATAATGTTTTCCTGGCCGAATAAATGGGAATATGCCAGTTTCGGCCGAAACGAAACATCGGTTGAGCTCGCACGAAAAAACCTAGCCGACCTACATTGTAAGTTTTTTATGCAACACCGAAACAAGAAAAATTCCCGTGCCGTAAGAAAAAACATTATCGGCCAGCGAGCGTTTTTTTTTTAAAAAATTGCGCAATGTCGGCTGACGAATATCAGTCATGGCCATTTCACGACCGATGTCTGCTATTGAGTTTTCTATTCAATCCGTGAATGAAATTTGCAAGATGTCGATTAGGAAATGTTTGATCGGCATCATCGGGTGAAGCTTCTATTTTAGACATCGATCGGTCATCTTTCCTGGCCGACGCCGACTGTCATTTTTTCGATCACTATCGGTGAATAATATTTTTTTGCCAAGGTGGGCTAATGTTTTCCTGGCCGAATAAATGGGAACATGCCAGTTTCGGCCGAAACGAAACATTGGTTCGGCTCGCACGAAAAAACCTAGCCGACCTACATTGTTAGTTTTTTATGCAACACCGAAACAAGAAAACTTCCGCTGCCGTAAGAAAAAACATTATCGGCCAGCGAGCGTTTTTTTTTTTTAAAAAAATTGCGCAATGTCGGCTGAAGAATATCAGTCATGGCCATTTCACGACCGATGTCGGCTATTGAGTTTTCTATTCAATCCCTGAATGAAATTTGAAAGATGTCGATTAGGAAATGTTTGATCGGTGTCATCCGGTGATTCTTCTTTTTTAGACCTCGATCGGTCATCTCTCGATGCTGACATCAGCAATCATTTTATCGATTAATTTCCGTGAATAATGTTTTTTTTTTTGTTTTTGCCAGGGTGGGCGAACGTTTTCTTATCCTCCTAAATGAGAAGAACAACATGCCAGTGTCGGTCGGAACGAACCCTCGGTTGAGCTCGCACGGAAAAACCTAACCGACCTATGTTGTAAATTTTTTAGGCAACACCAAAACAAAAAGCTTCATCTACCTTAAAAAAAAAAACATTATCGGCTAGCGTTTGTAAAAGAAATTTCGCAATGTCGGCCGAAAGATATCAGTCGGGGCCATATAACGACCGACACCGGCCATTGTTTATTCTATTCAATCCCTGAATAACAATTGGATGATGTCGATTGGGAAATGTTCGAACGGCATGATCCGGTGAAGCTTCATTTTAGACCTCGATCGGTCGTCTTTCCTGGCCGACGATGACTGTCATTTTTTTCGATCAATATCGGTGAATAATATTTTTTTGCTGAGGTGGGCTTATGTTTTCCTGGCCGAATAAATGGGAATATGCCAGTTTCGGCCGAAGCAAAACATCAGTTGAGCTCGCATGAAATGATGAGAATCATGAAACTGGCCAAATACAGGCTAAAGGCCCAAGTGGAGAAGGACGAAGGCCCAAGTGGAGAAGGACAAAGCCCCCGAGTGGAGAAGGATGAAGGCCCAAG
>NW_024464787.1:1878-18852 GCF_000004515.6 Glycine max
TCCGGTGAAGCTTCATTTTAGACCTCGATCGGTCGTCTTTCCTGGCCGACGATGACTGTCATTTTTTTCGATCAATATCGGTGAATAATATTTTTTTGCTGAGGTGGGCTTATGTTTTCCTGGCCGAATAAATGGGAATATGCCAGTTTCGGCCGAAGCAAAACATCAGTTGAGCTCGCATGAAATGATGAGAATCATGAAACTGGCCAAATACAGGCTAAAGGCCCAAGTGGAGAAGGACGAAGGCCCAAGTGGAGAAGGACAAAGCCCCCGAGTGGAGAAGGATGAAGGCCCAAGTGGAGAAGGATGAAGGCCCAGAGGCAGAGACACTATCAAGACTATTAATTGTTGCTGAAGGCCCAAACTAATTTGAAGGCCCAAGTTAAATAAGTTTTTAGTTATAATTTTTATTTATTGTAATTTTGGCCCAAACTATTTAGAAGGCCCATGTCTATTTTTATCTTTTAGTTCAGATACACTATAAGTATTGGTTTTTGTTTTGTATAAAAAAAAACTTTTGGCATTTTCATAAAATTGGGTGAGAGTTTCTCTCTGGGTTCCTTGTTGAACCAATTATCAAACTTATCAAGGTAATCCTTGTGGCGTCTACCCTGACTTATCTTCCTTCACTGGAAGTGGCGTCTACCTTGACTTATCTTCCTTCACTGGAAGTGGCGTCTACCCGGACTTATCTTCCTTCGCCGGAAGTGGCGTCTACCCTGACTTATCTTCCTTCACCGGAAGTGGCGTCATCCAAATATCCGTAGCCTGTATCAAGCGATCCACTCCTACTCAGGTTCACATCATTTGGAATGATGAGAATCATGAAACTGGCCAAATACAGGCTAAAGGCCCAAGTGGAGAAGGACGAAGCCCCCGAGTGGAGAAGGATGAAGGCCCAAGTGGAGAAGGATGAAGGCCCAGAGGCAGAGACACTATCAAGACTATTAATTGTTGCTGAAGGCCCAAACTAATTTGAAGGCCCAAGTTAAATAAGTTTTTAGTTATAATTTTTATTTATTGTAATTTTGGCCCAAACTATTTAGAAGGCCCATGTCTATTTTTATCTTTTAGTTCAGATACACTATAAGTATTGGTTTTTGTTTTGAATAAAAAAAACTTTTGGCATTTTGATAAAATTTGGTGAGAGTTTATCTCCGGGTTCCTTGTTGAACCAATTATCAGACTTATCAAGGTAATCCTTGTGGCGTCTAGCCAGACTTATCTTCCTTCACCGGAAGTGGCGTCTAGCCAGACTTATCTTCCTTCACCGGAAGTGGCGTCTACCCTGACTTATCTTCCTTCACCGGAAGTGGCGTCATCCAAATCTTCGTAGCCTGTATCAAACGATCCGCTCCTACTCAGGTTCACATCATCTGGTATCAGAGCTTTGGCTCTTGATACAGGTTCTATCCTATCCTATTATTTTCCTTTGTAATTTGTCCAGGTTCGTGTTTTGTCCTTGTTCTGTTATTTGTTTTCTTGTTTGCGTCTTGTTGCGTTGTTGTTTGTGTCTTTGTTTCGTTCTTGTTCTTGTCACGTTTGTGTTCTTGTTGTTGTTTTTGTTTCTAGTGTCTTTCAGACTTTGTGTCATAAAAAAAAATTGTTTGGGTTCTGTTTCAAGTAAAAAAAGAAGTTGCAGAAATTTTGAAAAAAAAAGAGAAGAAAAGAAGAAAGAGAAAAAAGAGAAAGTGGGTGTTTGATCTTTGAACACGAAATTGAGGCAGTTAGAGGCTTTTTTTTGGCAGAAAATCGTGTACCAAATCCCCTTATCTAGATTCTCCTCTGAATTCTGAGCGTTTTGATATATAGTGGGCCTCAAACGGACAACCGTAACAAAAGTTATGAGCATTTGAAGTTTAATTGTCATATCTGTTATCTTATCTGTTATCCTATCTGTTATCTTATTTGTTATCATATCTGTTATCCAAATTAAATCTAATTTGTTATCCAAATCTGATCTATTATCCAAATCAAATCAAATCAAATTTTTTATCCAAATCAGATTTGTTATCCAAATCAAATCCAATCTGCTATCCAAATCAAGTCCAAGTTGTTATCCCAAATCTAATTTGTTACTCTGATAATTATATTGTCTTTCCTTTTATTTTATATTACCTTGTGTGTCTAATTCAGTCCATCCAGGAACTTAAGAGGGAGTGAGTGGTAAAAGGCAAGAGTGAAAACATCACACAAAAGCCTATATTGAGAGCATCAAACACGAGTGAACTACCATTAAAGAGAGAAACACGTGAGTAGAGTGTGGTGAGGTCCTGAATTTTTTTTAATTTACTGCAAAATTCTTTGTTCCTTAATCATGGCAAGAGCTGGTGACAATGGTGGTGTATATCATCAACTGGATGAATCTCAACGCTTATTTCTGGACGCGTGGACTACACAAATGCAACGTTTGTTGAACCGTAACAAAGAAAAGCCCTACAGACGAATAGCCAAATCTTCCTCATTTACTCTTAAACCTCTATCCCCTAGAGAAGTGTGTGATGACCAAATCAGAATGGGAGAAAAGAGAGAACAAGAGAAAGAAAATAGTGAGGCACCACAAAGGAATATGAAAAAGAAGAGTGATACACCCGAGGAAAAGAGTGATACACATGAGAGAAAATTTAATTATTTTGCAGAGGCGAGTGAAGTGAGGAAAGTGTTACCTGCTCATGAACCACTCAATCTACAGTATTGCAAAGACAGTAAAATTTCTACTGATAATTCTAATGAGTTTACTATTTCTATTTCTCCTAGTGTTCAACCATTATTGCAGGAATTTAAAAATGTCTTTCCTAAGGAGATTCCTCATGGACTACCACCTTCAAGAGGCATAGAACATCAAGTTGATGTCCTCCCCGGAGCTTCATTGCCTAACAGGCCAACTTACAAAAGCAATCCCCAAGAGACTCAACGTAAGGATGCACATGCCAAAGTTGAGTATGTGAAAAGATTGTATGACCAAGTGAAGGTGCAAATTGCAAAGAAGAATGAAAGCTATGTCAAGCAAGCCCACAAGAAAAGGAAGGAAGTGGTACTTGAACCCGGTGATGATCCTGAACATTTGAGGACAAATGTTTTCCAAGAAGGAGGGAATGATGAGAATCATGAAACTGGCCAAATACAGGCTAAAGGCCCAAGTGGAGAAGGACGAAGGCCCAAGTGGAGAAGGACAAAGCCCCCGAGTGGAGAAGGATGAAGGCCCAAGTGGAGAAGGATGAAGGCCCAGAGGCAGAGACACTATCAAGACTATTAATTGTTGCTGAAGGCCCAAACTAATTTGAAGGCCCAAGTTAAATAAGTTTTTAGTTATAATTTTTATTTATTGTAATTTTGGCCCAAACTATTTAGAAGGCCCATGTCTATTTTTATCTTTTAGTTCAGATACACTATAAGTATTGGTTTTTGTTTTGAATAAAAAAAACTTTTGGCATTTTGATAAAATTTGGTGAGAGTTTCTCTCTGGGTTCCTTGTTGAACCAATTATCAGACTTATCAAGGTAATCCTTGTGGCGTCTACCCTGACTTATCTTCCCTCATTGGAAGTGGCGTCTACCCGGACTTATCTTCCTTCACCGGAAGTGGCGTCTATCCTGACTTATCTTCCTTCACTGGAAGTGGCGTCATCCAAATATCCGTAGCCTGTATCAAGCGATCCGCGCCCCGTAAGATTCTTATCACGAAAAAACCTAGCCGACCTACATTGTAAGTTTTTTATGCACCACCGAAACAAGAAAACTTCCCCTGCTGTAAGAAAAAACATTATCGGCCAGCGAGCGTTTTTTTTTTTAAAAAATTGCGCAATGTCGGCTGAAGAATATCAGTCATGGCCATTTCACGACCGATGTCGGCTATTGAGTTTTCTATTCAATTCCTGAATGAAATTTGAAAGATGTCGATTAGGAAATGTTTGATCGGTGTCATCCGGTGATTCTTCTTTTTTAGACCTCGATCGGTCATCTCTCGATGCTGACGTCAGCAATCATTTTATCGATTAATTTCCGTGAATAATGTTTTTTTTTTGTTTTTGCCGGGGTGGGCGAACGTTTTCTTATCCTCCTAAATGAGAAGAACAACATGCCAGTGTCGGTCGGAACGAACCCTCGGTTGAGCTCGCACGGAAAAACCTAACCGACCTACGTTGTAAATTTTTTAGGCAACACCAAAACAAAAAGCTTCTTCTACCTTAAAAAAAAACATTATCGGCTAGCGTTTGTAAAAGAAATTGCGCAATGTCGGCCGAAAGATATCAGTCGGGGCCATATAACGACCGACACCGGCCATTGTTTATTCTATTCAATCCCTGAATAACAATTGGATGATGTCGATTGGGAAATGTTCGAACGGCATGATCTGGTGAAGCTTCATTTTAGACCTCGATCGGTCGTCTTTCCTGGCCGACGATGACTGTCATTTTTTTCGATCAATATCGGTGAATAATATTTTTTTGCCGAGGTGGGCTAATGTTTTCCTGGCCGAATAAATGGGAATATGCCAGTTTCAGCCGAAGCGAAACATCGGTTGAGCTCGCACGAAAAAACCTAGCCGACCTACATTGTAAGTTTTTTATGCAACACCGAAACAAGAAAACTTCCCCTGCTGTAAGAAAAAACATTATCGGCCAGCGAGCGTTTTTTTTTTAAAAAAATTGCGCAATGTCGGCTGAAGAATATCAGTCATGGCCATTTCACGACCGATGTCGGCTATTGAGTTTTCTATTCAATCCCTGAATGAAATTTGCAAGATGTCGATTAGGAAATGTTCGATCGGCATCATCCGGTGAAGCTTCTTTTTAGACCTCGATTGGTCGTCTTTCCTGGCCGACGCCGACTGTCATATTTTTCGATCACTATCGGTGAATAATATTTTTTTGCCGAGGTGGGCTAATGTTTTCCTGGCCGAATAAATCGGAACATGCCGGTTTCGGCCGAAACGAAACATCGGTTGAGCTCGCACGAAAAAACCTAGCCGGCCTACATTGTAAGTTTTTTATGCAACACTGAAACAAGAAAACTTCCCCTGCTGGAAGAAAAAACATTATAGGCCAGCGAGCGTTTTTTTTTAAAAAAAATTGCGCAATGTCGGCTTAAGAATATCAGTCATGGCCATTTCACAACCGATGTCGGCTATTGAGTTTTCTATTCAATCCCTGAATGAAATTTGCAAGATGTCGATTAGGAAATGTTTGATCGGCGTCATCCAGTGATGCTTCTTTTTTAGACCTCGATCGGTCATCTCTCCATGCTGACCTCAGCTATCATGTTTTTCGATCAATTTTCGTGAATATTTTTTTTTTTGTTTTTGCCGGGGTGTGCCAACGTTTTGTTGGCCTCCTAAATGAGATGAACAACATGCCAGTGTCGGTCGGAACGAACCCTCGGTTGAGGTCGCACGGAAAAACCTTGCCGACCTACGTTGTAAATTTTTTAGGCAACACCAAAACAAAAAACTTCCTCTACCGTAAAAAAAAAAAAATATTATCGGCCAGCGTTTGTAAAAGAAATTGCGCAATGTCGGCTGAAAGATATCAGTCGGGGCCATATAAGGACCGACACCGGCCATTGTTTATTCTATTCAATCCCTGAATAACAATTGGATGATGTCGATTAGGAAATGCTCGATCGGCATCATCCGGTGAAGCTTCTATTTTAGACCTCGTGATGAGGACATGACCAAGAGCAAGGGCAAGGATCCACTTGAAGGACTTGGAGGACCTATGACAAGGGCTAGAGCAAGGAAAGCCAAGGAAGCTCTTCAACAAGTGCTGTCCATACTGTTTGAATACAAGCCCAAGTTTCAAGGAGAAAAGTCCAAGGTTGTGAGTTGTATCATGGCCCAAATGGAGGAGGACTAAATGACACCAGTTTGTTTCAATTTGAGAGTGTTTAGTTTGTCTAAATAATGGCCCAATCTTTGTAAAGTTGGCTGACCAAAAATATGTTTTGGGTTAATCAACTAAAAGGGCTTTAGTTAGGTTTAGTTCAAGTTGTAATAAGGGCCCAATTGGCAACCTAGGCATCAGCCTTTTGGGAGACCAAATGGTGGCTGACTTGTTGGCTGTTGGGGGTGACTTTTGGTTGCCACAATTTCAGTTACACTCAGCCATTAAGTTTTTTTTAATTCCCTAGGTTAATGGCATTAAGTTATTTTAATTCTAGGTTAGTGGGTCATTACTAAAATCTGCTGTAAAGCTTCTATATAAGCTGAACCATTTTATCAATAAACACAAGTTGAGTTTTATTCAGAAAATTAGAGTTTATCTCTTTTATCTTAGTGAGAGTGATTCTCCTAAATTCTTGAGTGATTCAAGAACACCCTGGCTGTATCAAAGGACTTTTTCACAACCTTTGTGTGTTGCCCTCGCTGGAAAAAGTGATTCTTTCCTTCCTATCATCTCCACCCTTGTTCTTTCAAACCACAATTCCAGAAAATCCACCTCTGCCCAAAATTATCTCGTGACCATAACTCCCATTTTACACACTCAAATTAAGTGATTCTTGAGCCTAAATTGAATTTCAAAACGAGACCTTTCACCTCGTTTTGGAATCACCTCATTTGGAGCCATGTAGCTTCCGTTATTGCCATTTCTATATTTCTGTCCAGCCACCACTTAACCTACGTTTTACCATCCCATTCATCCATTTTATGCCAGAAACCACCTTATTAAGACCCACGAAATTAACCACCTTATTTTCCATCCTTTCCTTAATCAATTTCCGCATTTTCCATCAAGGTTTAATCCTAGACGATCCTAAGTCAGCCCTTGTGCCATGAGGGTTCATATCACCTCGATCGGTCATCTTTCCCGGCCGACGCCGACTGTCATTTTTTTCGATCAATATCGGTGAATAATATTTTTTTGCCGAGGTGGGCTAATGTTTTCCTGGCCAAAGAAATGGGAACATGCCAGTTTCGGCTGAAACGAAACATCGGTCGAGCTCGCACGAAAAAACCTAGCCGACCTACATTGTAAGTTTTTTATGTAACACCGAAACAAGAAAACTTCCCCTGCCGTAAGAAAAAACATTATCGGCCAGTGAGCGTTTTTTTTTTTTTTTAAATTGCGCAATGTCGGCTGAAAAATATCAGTCGGGGCCATTTCACGACCGATGTCGGCTATTGAGTTTTCTATTCAATCCCTGAATGAAATTTGCATGATGTCGATTTGGAAATGTTTGATCGGCGTCATCCGTTGATGCTTCTTTTTTAGACCTCGATCGGTCATCTCTCCATGCCGACGTCAGCTATCATTTTTTTCGATCAATTTCCGTGAATAATGTTTTTTTTTGTTTTTGCCGGGGTGGGCCAACGTTTTCTAGGCCTCCTAAATGAGAAGATCAACATGCCAGTGTCGGTCGGAACGAACCCTCGGTTGAGGTCGCACGGAAAAACCTAGCCGACCTACGTTGTAAATTTTTTAGGCAACACCAAAACAAAAAACTTCCTCTATCGTAATAAAGAACATTATCGGCCAGCATTTGTAAAAGAAATTGCGCAATGTCGGCTGAAAAATATCAGTCGGGGCCATATAAGGACCGACACCGGCCATTGTTTATTCTATTCAATCCCTGAATAACAATTGGATGATGTCGATTAGGAAATGTTCGATCGGCATCATCCGGTGAAGCTTCTATTTTAGACCTCGATCGGTCATCTTTCCTGGCCGACGCCGACTGTCATTTTTTCGATCAATATCGGCGAATAATATTTTTTTGCCGAGGTGGGCTAATGTTTTCCTGGCCGAATAAATGGGAACATGCCAGTTTCGGCCGAAATGAAACATCGGTTGAGCTCGCAAGAAAAAACCTAGCCGACCTACATTGTAAGTTTTTTATGCAACACCGAATCAAGAAAACTTCCACTGCCGTAAGAAAAAACATTATCGGCCAGCGAGCGTTTTTTTTTTTTAAAAATTGCGCAATGTCGGCTGAAGAATATTAGTCGGGGCCATTTCACGACCGATGTCGGCTATTGAGTTTTCTATTCAATTCCTGAATAAAATTTGCAAGATGTCGATTAGGAAATGTTTGATCGGCATCATCCGGTGATGCTTCTTTTTTAGACCTCGATCGGTCATCTCTCCATGCTGACATCAGCAATCATTTTTTTCGATCAATTTCCGTGAATAATGTTTTTTTTTTTGTTTTTGCCGGGGTGGGCAAACGTTTTCTTATCCTCCTAAATGAGAAGAACAACATGCCAGTGTCGGTCGGAACGAACCCTCGGTTGAGCTCGCACTGAAAAACCTAGCCGTCGTACGTTGTAAATTATTTAGGCAACCCCAAAACAAAAGCTTTCTCTACCGTAAAAAAAAACATTATCGGCCAATGTTTGTAAAAGAAATTGCGCAATGTCGGCTGAAAGATATCAGTCGGGGCCATATAAGGACCGACACCGGCCATTGTTTATTCTATTCAATCCCTGAATAACAATTGGATGATGTCGATTAGGAAATGTTCGATCGGCATCATCTGGTAAAGCTTCTTTTTAGACCTCGATCGGTCGTCTTTCCTGGCCAACGCCGACTGTCATTTTTTTCGATCACTATCGGTGAATAATATTTTTTTGCCGAGGTGGGCTAATGTTTTCCTGGCCGAAGAAATGGGAACATGCCAGTTTCGGCCGAAACGAAACTTCGGTCGAGCTCACACGAAAAAACCTAGCCGACCTACATTGTAAGTTTTTTATGTAACACCGAAACAAGAAAACTTCCCCTGCCGTAAGAAAAAACATTATCGGCCAGCGAGCGTTTTTTTTTTAAAAAAAATTGCGCAATGTCGGCTGAAAAATATCAGTAGGGGCCATTTCACGACCGATATCGGCTATTGAGTTTTCTATTCAATCCCTGAATGAAAATTGCATGATGTCGATTAGGAAATGTTTGATCAGCGTCATCCGGTGATGCTTCTTTTTTAGACCTCATTCGGTCATCTCTCCATGCCGACGTCAGCTATCATTTTTTTCGATCAATTTCCGTGAATAATGTTTTTTTTTGTTTTTGCCGGGATGGGCCAACGTTTTCTGGGCCTCCTAAATGAGAAGAACAACATGCTAGTGTCTGTCAGAACGAACCCTCGGTTGAGCTCGCACGTAAAAACCTAGCCGACCTACGTTGTAAATTTTTTAGGCAACACCAAAACAAAAAACTTCCTCTACCGTAAAAAAAAAAAACGTTATCGGCCAGCGTTTGTAAAAGAAATTGCGCAATGTCGGCTGAAAGATATCAGTCGGGGCCATATAAGGACCGACACTGGCCATTGTTTAATCTATTCAATCCCTGAATAACAATTGGATGATGTCGATTAGGAAATGTTCGATCGGCATCATCCGGGGAAGCTTCTATTTTAGACCTCGATCGGTCATCTTTCCTGGCCGACGCCGACTGTCATTTTTTCGATCAATATCGGCGAATAATATTTTTTTGCCGAGATGGGCTAATGTTTTCCTGGCCGAATAAATGGGAACATGCCAGTTTCGGCAGAAACGAAACATCGGTGGAGCTCGCACAAAAAAACCTAGCCTACCTACATTGTAAGTTTTTCATGCCACACCGAAACAAGAAAAATTCCCCTGCCGTAAGAAAAAGATTATGGGCCAGCGAGCGTTTTTTTAAATTAAAAAATTGCGCAATGTCGGCTGAAAAATATCAGTCGGGGCCATTTCACGACCGATGTCGGCTATTGAGTTTTCTATTCAATCCTTGAATGAAATTTGCATGATGTCGATCCGGAAATGTTTGATCGGCGGCATCTGGTGATGCTTCTTTTTTAGACCTCGATCGGTCATCTCTCCATGCCGACGTCAGCTATCATTTTTTTCGATCAATTTCCGTGAATAATGTTTTTTTTTTTGTTTTGGTCGGGATGGGCCAACGTTTTCTTGGCCTCCTAAATGAGAAGAACAACATGCCAGTGTCCGTCGGAACGAACCCTCGGCTGAGCTCGCACGGAAAAACCTAGCCGACCTAAGTTGTAAATTTTTTAGGCAACACCAAAACAAAAAACTTCCTCTATCGTAAAAAAAGAACATTATCGGCCACCATTTGTAAAAGAAATTGCCCAATGTCGGCTGAAAGATATCAGTCGGGGCCATATAAGGACCGACACCGGCCATTGTTTATTCTATTCAATCCCTGAATAACAATTGGATGATGTCGATTAGGAAATGTTCGATCGGCATCATCCGGTAAAGCTTCTTTTTAGACCTCGATCGGTCATCTTTCCTGGCCGACGCCGACTGTCATTTTTTTCGATCAATATCGGTGAATAATATTTTTTTGCCGAGGTGGGCTAATGTTTTCCTGGCCAAAGAAATGGGAACATGCCTGTTTCGGCCGAAACGAAACATCGGTTGAACTCGCACGAAAAAACCTAGCCGACCTACATTGTAAGTTTTTTATGTAACACCGAAACAAGAAAACTTCCCCTGCCGTAAGAAAAAACAATATCGGCCAGCAAGCGTTTTTTTTTTAAAAAAAATTGCGCAATGTCAGCTGAAGAATATCAGTCATGGCCATTTCACGACCGATGTCGGCTATTGAGTTTTCTATTCAATCCCTGAATGAAATTTGCAAGATGTCGATTAGGAAATGTTTGATCGGCGTCATCCGGTGATTCTTCTTTTTTAGACCTCGATCGGTCATCTCTCGATGCCGACGTCAGCAATCATTTTTTCGATCAATTTCCGTGAATAATGTTTTTTTTTGTTTTTGCCGGGGTGGGCGAACGTTTTCTTATCCTCCTAAATGAGAAGAACCACATGCCAGTGTCGGTTGGAACGAACCCTCGGTTGAGCTCGCACGGAAAAACCTAGCCGTCCTACGTTGTAAATTTTTTAGGCAACACCAAAACAAAAAACTTCCTCTACCGTAAAAAAAAACATTATCGGCCAGCGTTTGTAAAAGAAATTGCGCAATGTCGGCTGAAAGATATCAGTCGGGGCCATATAAGGACCGACACCGGCCAATGTTTATTCTATTCAATCCCTGAATAACAATTGGATGATGTCGATTAGGAAATGTTCGATCGGAATCATTCAGGAAAGCTTCTTTTTAGACCTCGATCGGTCGTCTTTCCTGGCCGACGCCGACTATCATTTTTTTTTATCAATATCGGAGAATAATATTTTTTTGCCGAGGTGGGCTAATGTTTTCCTGGCCAAAGAAATGGGAACATGCCAGTTTCGGCCGAAACGAAACATCGGTCGAGCTCGCACGAAAAAACCTAGCCGACCTACATTGTAAGTTTTTTATGTAACACCGAAACAAGAAAACTTCCCCAGCCGTAAGAAAAAACATTATCGGCCAGTGAGCGTTTTTTTTTTTTAAAAAATTGCGCAATGTTGGCTAAAAAATATCAGTCGGGGCCATTTCACGACCGATGTCGGCTATTGAGTTTTGTATTCAATCCCTGAATGAAATTTGCATTATGTCGATTTGGAAATGTTTGATCGGCGTCATCCGTTGATGCTTCTTTTTTAGACCTCGATCGGTCATCTCTCAATGCCGACGTCAGCTATCATTTTTTTCGATCAATTTCCGTGAATAATGTTTTTTTTTTGTTTTTGCCGGGGTGGGCCAACGTTTTCTTGGCCTCCTAAATGAGAAGATCAACATGCCAGTGTCGGTCGGAACGAACACTCGGTTGAGCTCACACGGAAAAACCTAGCCGACCTACGTTGTAAATTTTTTAGGCAACACCAAAACAAACAACTTCCTCTATCGTAAAAAAGAACATTATCGGCCAGCATTTGTAAAAGAAATTGCGCAATGTCGGCTGAAAGATATCAGTCGGGGCCATATAAGGACCGACACCGGCCATTGTTTATTCTATTCAATCCCTGAATAACAATTGGATGATGTCGAATAGGAAATGTTCGATCGGCATCATCCGGTGAAGCTTCTTTTTTAGACCTCGATCGGTCATCTTTCCTGGCCGACGCCGACTGTCATTTTTTCGATCAATATCGGCGAATAATATTTTTTTGCCGAGGTGGGCTAATGTTTTCCTGGCCGAATAAATGGGAACATGCCAGTTTCGGCAGAAACGAAACATCGGTGGAGCTCGCACAAAAAAACCTAGCCGACCTACATTGTAAGTTTTTCATGCAACACCGAAACAAGAAAAATTCCCCTGCCGTAAGAAAAAACAGTATCGGCCAGCGAGCGTTTTTTTTTTTAAAAAAAATTGCACAATGTCGGCTGAAAAATATCAGTCGGGGCCATTTCACGACCGATATCGGCTATTGAGTTTTCTATTCAATCCCTGAATGAAAATTGCATGATGTCGATTAGGAAATGTTTGATCAGCGTCATCCGGTGCTGCTTCTTTTTTAGACCTCATTCGGTCATCTCTCCATGCCGACGTCAGCTATCATTTTTTTCGATCAATTTCCGTGAATAATGTTTTTTTTGTTTTTGCCGGGATGGGCCAACGTTTTCTGGGCCTCCTAAATGAGAAGAACAACATGCCAGTGTCTGTCGGAACGAACCCTCGGTTGAGCTCGCACGTAAAAACCTAGCCGACCTACGTTGTAAATTTTTTAGGCAACACCAAAACAAAAAACTTCCTCTACCGTAAAAAAAAAAACATTATCGGCCAGCGTTAGTAAAAGAAATTGCGCAATGTCGGCTGAAAGATATCAGTCGGGGCCATATAACGACCGACACCAGCCATTGTTTATTCTATTCAATCCCTGAATAACAATTGGATGATGTTGATTAGGAAATGTTCGATCGGCATCATCCGGTGAAGCTTCTTTTTTAGACCTCGATCGGTCATCTATCCTGGCCGACGCCGACTGTCATTTTTTTCGATCACTATCGGTGAATAATATTTTTTTGCCGAGGTGGGCTAATGTTTTCCTTGCCGAATAAATGAGAACTTGCCATTTTCGGCCGAAACGAAACATCGGTTGAGCTCGCACGAAAAAACCTAGCCGACCTACATTGTAAGTTTTTCATGCAACACCGAAACAAGAAAAATTCCCCTGCCGTAAGAAAAAACATTATGGGCCAGCGAGCGTTTTTTAAAAATAAAAAATTGCGCAATGTCGGCTGAAAAATATCAGTCGGGGCCATTTCACGACCGATGTCGGCTATTGAGTTTTCTATTAGATCCTTGAATGAAATTTGCATGATGTCGATCCGGAAATGTTTGATCGGCGGCATCCGGTGATGCTTCTTTTTTAGACCTCGATCGGTCATCTCTCCATGCCGACGTCAGCTATCATTTTTTTCGATCAATTTCCGTGAATAATGTTTTTTTTTGTTTTTGCCGGGATGGGCCAACGTTTTCTGGGCCTCCTAAATGAGAAGAACAACATGCGAGTGTCTGTCGGAACGAACCCTCGGTTGAGCTCGCACGTAAAAACCTAGCCGACCTACGTTGTAAATTTTTTAGGCAACACCAAAACAAAAAACTTCCTCTACCGTAAAAAAAAAAACATTATCGGCCAGCGTTAGTAAAAGAAATTGCGCAATGTCGGCTGAAAGATATCAGTCGGGGCCATATAACGACCGACACCAGCCATTGTTTATTCTATTCAATCCGTGAATAGCAGTTGGATGATGTCGATAAGGAAATGTTCGATCGGCATCATCCGGTGAAGCTTCTTTTTTAGACCTCGATCGGTCATCTTTCCTGGCCGACGCCGACTGTCTTTTTTTTTTTTTTTATCAATCTTGGTGAATAATATTTTTTGGCCGAGGTGGGCTAATGTTTTCCTGGCCGAATAAATGGGAACATGCCAGTTTCGACCGAAACAAAACATCGGTTGAGCTCGCACGAAAAAACCTAGCCGACCTACATTGTAAGTTTTTTATGCAACACCGAAACAAGAAAACTTCCCCTGCCGTAAGAAAAAACAGTATCGGCCAGCGAGCGTTTTTTAAAAAAAAAATTGCGCAATGTCGGCAGAAAATATCAGTCGGGGCCATTTCACGACCGATGTCGGCTATTGAGTTTTCTATTCAATCCCTGAATGAAATTTGCATGATGTCGATTAGGAAATGTTTGATCGGCGTGATCCGGTGATGCTTCATTTTTAGACCTCGATCGGTCATCTCTCCATGACGACGTCCGCTATCATTTTTTTCAATCAATTTCCGTGAATAATGTTTTTTTTTTGTTTTTGCCGGGGTGGGCCGACGTTTTCTTGACCTCCTAAATGAGAAGAACAACATGCCAGTGTTGGTTGGAACGAACCCTCGGTTGAGCTCGCACGGAAAAACCTAGCCGACCTACGTTGTAAATTTTTTAGGCAACACCAAAACTAAAAACTTCCTCTACCTAAAAAAAAAACATTATCGGCCAGCGTTTGTAAAAGAAATTGCGCAATGTCGGCTGAAAGATATCAATCGGGGCCATATAACGACCGACACCGGCCATTGTTTATTCTATTCATCCCTGAATAACAATTGGATGATGTCGATAACGAAATGTACAATCGGTATCGTCCAATGAAGCTTCTTTTCTAGACCTCGATCGGTCATCTATCCTGGCCAACGCTGACTGTCACTTTTTTCCGATCAATATCGGTGAATAATATTCCCTCGCCGAGGTGGCCTTAATGTTTTCCTAGCAGAAATAAAATTGGAACAATGCCCAGTTTCGGCCGAAACGAAACATCGGTTGAGCTCGCGCGAAAAACCTTGTCGACCTTACATTGTAAGTTTTTTATGCAACACCCGAAACAAAAAACTTCCTCTACCGTAAAAAAAAAACATTATCGGCTAGCGTGTGTAAAAGAAATTGCGCAATGTCGGCTGAAAAATATCAGTCGGGGCCATATAACGACCGACACCGGCCATTGTTTATTCAATTCATCCCTGAATAACAATTGGATGATGTCGATTAGGAAATGTTCGATTGGCATCATCCGATGAAGCTTCTTTTTTAGACCTCGATCGGTCATCTCTCAATGCCAATGTCAGCTATCATGTTTTTCGATCAATTTCCGTGAATAATGTTATTTTTTTTGTTTTTGCCGGGGTTGGCCAACGTTTTCCTTTCCTCCTAAATGAGAAGAACAACATGCCAGTGTCGATCGGAACGAACCCTCGGTTGAGCTCGCACGGAAAAACCTAGCCGACCTACGTTGTAAATTTTTTAGGCAACACCAAAACAAAAAAATTTTCTACCGTAAAAAAAAAAAACATTATCGGCCAGCGTTTGTAAAAGAAATTGCGCAATGTCGGCTGAAAGATATCAGTCGGGGCCATTTAACGACCGACACCGGCCATTGTTTATTCTATTCATCCCTTAATAACAATTGGATGATGTCGATTAGGAAATGTTCGATTGGCATCATCCGATGAAGCTTCTTTTTTAGACCTCGATCGGTCATCTATCCTGGCCGATGCCGACTGTCACTTTTTTCGATCAATATCGGTGAATAATATTTTTTTGCCGAGGTGGCCTAATGTTTTCCTGGCCGAATACATTGGAACATGCCAGTTTCGGCCGAAACAAAACATCGGTTGAGCTCGCACGAAAAAACCTAGTCGACCTACATTGTAAGTTTTTTATGCAACATCGCAACAAAAAACTACCTCTACCCTAAAAAAAAAAACATTATCGGCTAGCGTTTGTAAAAGTAATTGCGCAATGTCGGCTGAAAGATATCAGTCGGGGCCATATAACGACCGGCACAGGCCATTGTTTATTCTATTCAATCCCTGAATAACAATTGGATGATGTCGATTAGGAAATGTTCGATCGGCATCATCCGGGGAAGCTTCTTTTTTAGACCTCGATCGGTCATCTTTCCCGGCCGACGCCGACTGTCACTTTTTTCGATCAATATCGGTGAATAATATTTTTTTGCCAAGGTGGCCTAATGTTTTCTTGGCCGAATAAATGGGAACATGCCAGTTTCGGCCGAAACGAAACATCAGTTGAGCTCGCACAAAAAAACCTAGTTGACCTACATTGTAAGTTTTTTATGCAACACAAACAAGAAAACTTCCCCTGCCGTAAGAAAAAACATTATCGGCCAGCGAGCGTTTTTTCAAAAAAAAAATTGCGCAATGTCGGCAGAAAAATAACAGTCGGGGCCATTTCACGACCGATGTCGGCTATTGAGTTTTCTGTTCAATCCATGAATAAAATTTGCATGATGTTGATTAGGAAATGTTTGATCGGCGTCATCCGGTGATGCTTCTTATTTAGCCTCGATTGGTCAACTCTCCATGCCGACGTCAGCTATCATTTTTTTCGATCAATTTCCGTGAATAATGTTTTTTTTTTGTTTTTGCTGGGGTGGGCCAACGTTTTCTTGGCCTCCTAAATACGAAGAACAACATGCCAGTGTCGGTCGGAACGAACCCTCGGTTGAGTTCGCACGGAAAAACCTAGCCGACCTACGTTGTAAATTTTTTAGGCAACACCAAAACAAAAAACTTCCTCTACCAAAAAAAAACATAGGCAAGCGTTTGTAAAAGAAATTGCGCAACTTCGGCTGAAACATATCAGTTGGGGCCATATAACGACCGACACCGGCCATTGTTTATTCTATTCAATCCCTGAATAACAATTGGATGATGTCGATTAGGAAATGTTCGATCGCCATCATCCGGTGAAGCTTCTTTTTTAGACCTCGATCGGTCATCTTTCCTGGCCGACGCCGACTGTCATTTTTTTCGATCAATATCGGTGAATAATATTTTTTTGCCGAGGTGGGCTAATGTTTTCCTAGCCGAATAAATGGGAACATGCCAGTTTCGGCCGAAACGAAACAACGGTTGAGCTCGCACGAAAAAACCTAGCCGACCTACATTGTAAGTTTTTGATGCAACACCGAAACAAGAAAACTTCCCCTGCCGTAAGAAAAAACAATATCGGCCAGCGAGCGTTTTAAAAAAAAAAAATTGCGCATGTCGGCTGAAAAATATCAGTCGGGGCCATTTCACGACCGATGTAGGCTATTGAGTTTTCTATTCAATCCCTGAATGAAATTTGCATGATGTCGATATCG
>NW_024464787.1:19595-20612 GCF_000004515.6 Glycine max
TGAATGAAATTTGCATTATGTCGATTAGGAAATGTTTGATCGGCGTCATCCGGTTATGCGTCTTGTGTAGACCTCGATCGGTCATCTCTCCATGTCGACGTCTAGCTATCATTTTTTTCGATCAATTTCCGTTAATATTGTTGTGTTTTTTTGTTTTTGCCGGTGTGGGCCTACGTTTTCTTGGCCTTGTAAATGAGAAGAACAACATGCCAGTGTAAGTCAGAACGAACCCCGCTTGAGCTCGCACGGAAAACTTAGCCGACCTACGTTGTAAATTTTTTAGGCAACACCACAACAGAAAAACTTCCTCTACCATAAAAAAAAAACATTATCGGCCAGCGTTTGTAAAAGAAATTGCGCAATGTCGGCAGAAAGATATTAGTCGGGGCCATATAGCGACCGACACCGGCCATTGTTTATTCTATTCAATCCCTGAATAACAATTGGATAATGTCGATAAGGAAATGTTCGATCGGCATCATCCGGTGAAGTTTCTTTTTTAGACCTCGATCGGTCATCTTTCCTGGCCGACGCCGACTGTCATTTTTTTTTATCAATCTTTGTGAATAATATTTTTTTGCCGAGGTGGGCTAATGTTTTCCTGGCCGAAGAAATGGGAGCATGCCAGTTTCGGCCGAAACGAAACATCGGTTGAGCTCGCACGAAAAAACCTGGCCGACCTACATTGTAAGTTTTTGATGCAACACCGAAACAAGAAAACTTCCCCTGCCGTAAGAAAAAACAATATCGGCCAGCGAGCGTTTTAAAAAAAAAAAATTGCGCAATGTCGGCTGAAAAATATCAGTCGGGGCCATTTCACGACCGATGTAGGCTATTGAGTTTTCTATTCAATCCCTGAATGAAATTTGCATGATGTCGATTAGGAAATGTTTGATCGGCGTCATCCGGTGATGCTTCTTTTTAAGACCTCGATCGGTCATCTCTCCATGCCGACGTCAACTATCATTTTTTTCCATCAATAGTCACTGGGTTAGCTCTCGACGCTGAGAGTTCCCC
>NW_024464787.1:44182-46498 GCF_000004515.6 Glycine max
TTTGCAAACTCATACCCGTCTGGTATGTCACAGGGAGGTCCGATTAAGGCGCATAATATATCGAGACGTTCGTAATTGAACAACGAAAGCTCTCGAGATATTCAAATGGTCATAACTTTTCACACGGAGGTCCGATTCAGGCGCATAATACATCGAGATGCTCGAAATGGAACAGCGGAAGCTCTCAAGAAATTCAAATGGTCGAAACTTTTCACTCGGATGTCCAATTCAGGCACATCACATATCTAGAGGCTCGAAATTGAACATCGGAAGCTCTAAAGAAATGCAACTGGTCATAACTTTTCACTCGGATGTCAAATTCAGGCGCATCACATATCGAGACGCTCAAAATTGAACAATGGAAGCTCTCGAGATATTGAAATGTTCATAACTTTTCATTCGGATGTCCAATTCAGGCGCATCACATCTCGAGATGCTCGAAATGGAACAATGGAAGCTCTCGAGATATTCAAATGGTCATAACTTTTCACACGGAGGTCCGATTCAGGCGCATTTTACATCGAGATGCTCGAAATGGAACAACGGAAGCTATCAAGAAATTCAAATGGTCGAAACTTTTCACTCGGATGTCCGATTCAGGCGCATTACATATCGAGAAACTCGAACTAGAACAATGGAAGCTTTCGAGATATTCAAATGGTCATAACTTTTCACACGGAGGTGCGATTCAGGCGCACAATATATCGAGATGCTCGAAATTGAATACCAAAAGCTCTCAAGAAATTCAAATGGTCGAAACTATTCACTCGGATGTCCGATTCAAGCGCATCACATATCGAGACGCTCGAAATAGAACAATGGAAACTCTCGACATATTCCAATGGTGATAACTATTCACACGGAGGTCTTATTCAGGCGCATAATATAACGAGGTGTTCGTCATTGAACAACAGAAGCTCTCGAGAAATTCAAATTGTCATAACTTTTCACAGGGAGGTCCGATTAAGGCGCATAATATATCGAGACGTTCGTAATTGAACAACGGAAGCTCTGGAGAAATTCAAATTGTCATAACTTTTCACTCGGATGTCCAATTCAGGCACATCAAATATCTAGAGGCTCGAAATTGAACAACGGAAGCTCTAAAGAAATGCAAATGGTCATAACTTTTCACTCCGATGTCAAATTCAGGCGCATCACATATCGAGACGCTCAAAATTGAACAATGGAAGCTCTCGAGATATTCAAATGTTCATAACTTTTCACTCGGATGTCCAATTCAGGCGCATCACATCTCGAGATGCTCGAAATTGAACAATGGAAGCTCTCGAGATATTCAAATGGTCATAACTTTTCACACGGAGGTCCGATTCAGGCGCATAATACATCGAGATGCTCGAAATGGAACAACGGAAGCTATCAAGAAATTCAAATGGTCGAAACTTTTCACTCGGATGTCCGATTCAGGCGCATCACATATCGAGACACTCGAAATAGAACAACGGAAGCTCTCGAGATATTCAAATGGTCATAACTTTTCACACGGAGGTGCGATTCAGGCGCACAATATATCGAGACGCTCGAAATTGAACAACGAAGCTCTCAAGAAATTAAAATGGTCATAACTTTTCACTCGGATGTCCAATTCAGCGCATCACATATCGAGACGCTCGAAATAGAACATCGGAAGCTATGCAAGAAATTCAAATGGTCGAAACCATTCACTCGATGTCCGATTCAAGCGCATCACATATCGAGACGCTCGAAATAGAACAATGGAAGCTCTCGACATATTCCAATGGTCATAACTATTCACACGGAGGTCTTATTCAGGCGCATAATATAACGAGGCGTTCGTCATTGAACAACAGAAGCTCTCGAGAAATTCAAATTGTCATAACTTTTCACAGGGAGGTCCGATTAAGGCGCATAATATATCGAGACGTTCGTAATTGAACAACGGAAGCTCTCGAGAAATTCAAATGGTCATAACTTTTCACTCGGATGTCCAATTCAGGCACATCACATATCTAGAGGCTCGAAATTGAACAACGGAAGCTCTCCAGAAATTGAAATGGTCATAACTTTTCACACGGAGGTCCTATTCAGGCGCTTAATATATCGAGACTCTCGAAATTTAACAACGGAAGCTCTCGGGAAATTAAAATGGTCATAACTTTTCACTCGGATGTCCAATTCAGGCACATCACATATCTAGAGGCTCGAAATTGAACAACGGAAGCTCTAAAGAAATGCAAATGGTCATAACTTTTCACTCGAATGTCAAATTCAGGCGCATCACATATCGAGACGCTCAATATTGAACAATGGAAGCTCTTGAGATATTCAAATGGT
>NW_024464787.1:46852-48091 GCF_000004515.6 Glycine max
GAAATTCAAATGGTCATAACTTTTCACTCGAATTTCAAATCAGCGCATCACATATCGAGACACTCGGAATCGAAAAACAGAAGCTATGAAGAAATTCAAATGGTCATAACTTTACACTCGGATGTCGGATTCATGTGTATCACATATCGAGACGCTCGAAATTGAACAACGAAAGCTCTCGAGATATTCAAATGGTCATAACTTTTCACACGGAGGTCCGATTCAGGCGCATAATACATCGAGATGCTCGAAATGGAACAACGGAAGCTCTCAAGAAATTCAAATGGTCGAAACTTTTCACACGAATGTCCGATTCAGGCGCATTGATGTGAACCTGAGTAGGAGCAGATCGTTTGATACAGGCTACGGAGGTTTTGGATGACGCCACTTCCAGTGAAGGAAGATAAGTCCGGGTAGACGCCACTTCCAGTGAAGGAAGATAAGTCAGGGTAGACGCCACAAGGATTACCTTGGTAAATCTGATAATTGGTTCAACAAGGAACCCGGAGATAAACTCTCACCAAATTTTATCAAAATGCCAAAAGTTCTCTTTATTGAAAATAAAAACCAATACTTATAGTGTATCTGAACAAAAAGATAAAAATAGACATGGGCCTTCTAAACAGTTTGGGCCAAAATTACAATAAAAAAAATTATAACTAAAAAACATATTTAACTTGGGCCTTCAAATTAATCTGGGCCTTCAGCAACAATTAATAGTCTTGATAGTGTCTCTGCCTCTGGGCCTTCATCCTTCTCCACTTGGGCCTTCATCCTTCTCCACTCGGGGGATTTATCCTTCTCCACTTGGGCCTTCGCCCTTTTCCAGTTAGGCCTTTAGCCTGTATTTGGCCAATTTCAAGATTCTCATCACGCATCACATATCGCAAGGCTCGAAATAGAACAACGGAAGCTCTCGAGATATTCAAATGGTCATAACTTTTCACACGGGGGGGCGATTCAGGCGCAACATATATCGAGACGCTCGAAATTGAACAACGGAAGCTATGAAGAAATTCAAATGGTCATAACTTTACACTCGGATGTCGGATTCAGACGCATCACACATTTAGACGCTCAAAATTGAAGAATGAAAGCTCTCGAGATATTCAAATGGTCATGACTTTTCACACGGAGGTGCGATTCAGGCGCATCACATATCGAGACGCTCGAAATAGAACAACGGAAGCTATCGAGATATTCAAATGGTCATAACTTTCACACGGAGGGGCGATAAAG
>NW_024464787.1:48191-49100 GCF_000004515.6 Glycine max
AAGCTATGAAGAAATTCAAATGGTCATAAGTTTACACTCGGATGTTGGATTCAGACGCATCACATATTGAGACGCTCAAAATTGAACAATGAAAGCTCTCGAGATATTCAAATGGTCATAACTTTCCACACGGAGGTGTGATTCAGGCGCACAATATATCGAGACGCTCGAAATTGAACAACGGAAGCTCTCGAGAAATTTAAATGGACATAAATTTTCACTCGGATGTCCAATTCAGGCGCATCACATATGTAGAAGCTCGAAATTGAACAACGGAAGCTCTAAAGAAATGCAAATGGTTATAACGTTTCACTCGGATGTCATATTCAGGCGCATCACATATCGAGACGCTCAAAATTGAACAATGGAAGCTCTTGAGATATTCAAATGGTCATAACTTTTCATTCGGATGTCCAATTCAGGCGCATCACATCTCGAGATGCTCGAAATTGAACAATGGAAGCTCTCGAGATATTCAAATGGTCATAACTTTTCACACGGAGGTCCGATTCAGGCGCATAATACATCGAGATGCTCGAAATGCAACAACGGAAGCTCTCAAGAAATTCAAATGGTCGAAACTTTTCACTCGGATGTCCGATTCAGGCGCATCACATATCGAGACACTCGAAATAGAACAACGGAAGCTCTCGAGATATTCAAATGGTCATAACTTTTCAGACGGAGGTGCGATTCAGGCGCAAAATATATCACGAGGCTCGAAATTGGACAACGCAAGCTCAAGAGAAATTCAAATGGTCATAACTTTTCAGTCGGATGTCAAATTTAGGCGCATCACATATCGAGACGCTCGAAATGGAAGAACGGAAGCTCTCCAGAAATTCAAATGGTCATAACTTTTCACACGGAGGTCCTATTCAGGCGCTTAATATATCGAGACTCTCGAAA
>NW_024464788.1:0-800 GCF_000004515.6 Glycine max
GGTCCAGCATCAAGTTTCTAGCGAACGCCTGCGCGTCAAGTCGAACATTTGAATTTCTCGAGAGCTTCCGTTGTTCAATTTTGAGTGTCTCGATATATTATACGCCTGAATCGGACCTCCGAGTGAAACGTTATGACCATTTGAATTTGTCGAGAGCTTCCGTTGTTCAATTTCGAGCGTCTCGATATCTTATGCGCTTGAATGAGTCCTCCGTGTGAAAACTTATGACCATCTGAATTTCTCGAGAGCTTCCGTTGTTCAATTTCGAGCGTCTCAATATATTATGCGCCTGAATCTGACCTCCGTGTGAAAAGTTATGACCATTTGAATTTCTCGAGAGCTTTCGTTGTTCAATTTCCAGCGTCTCGATATCTTATGCGCCTAAATCGAACCTCCGAGTGAAACGTTATGACCATTTGAAATGCTCAAGAGCTTCCATTGTTCAATTTTGAGCGTCTCGATTTATAATGCGCCTGAATCGGACCTTCGAGTAAAAAGTTATGACCATTTGAACTTCTCGACAGCTTCCGTTGTTCAATTTCGAGCGTCTCTATATGTGATGTGCCTAAATCTGACCTCCGTGAGAAAAGTTATGACCATTTGAATTTCTCGAGAGCTTCCGTTGTTCAATTTCGAGCGTCTCGATATCTTATGCGCCTGAATCGGACCTCCGAGTGAAAAGTTATGACCATTTGAATTATCTCAAGAGCTTCCATTGTTCAATTTCGAGCGTCTAGATATCTTATGCGCCTGACTCTGACCTCCGTGTGAAAAGTTAAGACCATTTGAATTTCTCGAGA
>NW_024464788.1:37684-38892 GCF_000004515.6 Glycine max
GAGCTTCCGTTGTTCATTTCGAGTGTCTTGATATATTATGCGCTGAATCTGACCTCCGTGTGAAAACTTATGACCATTTGAATTTCTGGAGAGCTTCCGTTGTTCAATTTTGAGTGTCTCGATATATTATACGCCTGAATCGGACCTCCGAGAGAAACGTTATGACCATTTGAATTTCTCGAGAGCTTCCGTAGTTCAATTTCGAGTTTCTTGATATATTATGCGCCTGAATCTGACCTCCGTGTGAAAACTTATGACCATTTGAATAACTCCAGAGCTTCCATTATTCAATTTCGAGCGTCTCGATATCTTATGCGCCTGACTCTGACCTCCGCGTGAAATGTTATGACCATTTGAATTTCTCGAGAGCTTCCGTTGTTCAATTTCGAGTGTCTTGATATATTATGCGCCTGAGTCTGACCTCCGTGTGAAAACTTATGACCATTTGAATTTCTCGGGAGCTTCCGTTGTTCAATTTTGAGTGTCTCGATATATTATACGCCTGAATCGGACCTCCGAGAGAAACGTTATGACCATTTGAATTTCTCGAGAGCTTCCGTTGTTCAATTTCGAGCGTCTCGATATTTCATGCGCCTGAATCAGACCTCTGTGTGAACACTTATGACCATTTGAATTTCTCGAGAGCTTCCGTTGTTCAATTTCGAGCGTCTCAATATATTATGCGCCTGAATCGGACCTCCGAGTGAAACTTTATGACCATTTGAATTTCTCGAGAGCTTCCGTTGTTCAATTTCGAGCGTCTCTATATGTGATGTGCCTGAATCTGACCTCCGTGTGAAAACATATCACCATTTGAATTTCTCGAGAGCTTCCGTTGTTCAATTTCGAGCGTCTCGATATCTTCTGCACCTGAATCAGACCTCTGTGTGAACACTTATGACCATTTGAATTTCTCGAGAGCTTCCGTTGTTCAATTTCGAGCGTCTCAATATATTATGCGCCTGAATCTGACCTCCGTGTGAAAAGTTATGACCATTTGAATTTCTCGAGAGCTTCCGTTGTTCAATTTCGAGTGTCTTGATATATTATGCGCCTGAATCTGACCTCCGTGTGAAAACTTATGACCATTTGATTTTCTCGAGAGCTTCCGTTGTTCAATTTTGAGTGTCTCGATATATTATACGCCTGAATCGGACCTCCGAGTGAAACGTTATGACCATTTGAATTTCTCGAGAGCTTCCGTTGTT
>NW_024464788.1:45177-45981 GCF_000004515.6 Glycine max
TTATGACCATTTGAATTTCTCGAGAGCTTATGTTGTTCAATTTCGAGTGTCTTGATATATTATGCGCCTGAATCTGACCTCCGTGTGAAAACTTATGACCATTTGAATTTCTCGAGAGCTTATGTTGTTCAATTTCGAGTGTCTTGATATATTATGCGCCTGAATCTGACCTCCGTGTGAAAAGTTATGACCATTTGAATTTCTCGAGAGCTTCCGTTGTTCAATTTTGAGTGTCTCGATATATTATACGCCTGAATCGGACCTCCGAGTGAAACGTTATGACCATTTGAATTTCTCGAGAGCTTCCGTTGTTCAATTTCGAGCGTCTCAATATATTATGCGCCTGAATCTGACCTCCGTGTGAAAAGTTATGACCATTTGAATTTCTCGAGAGCTTCCGTTGTTCAATTTCGAGTGTCTTGATATATTATGCGCCTGAATCTGACCTCCGTGTGAAAACTTATGACCATTTGAATTTCTCGAGAGCTTCTGTTGTTCAATTTCGAGTGTCTCGATATATTATGCGCCTGAATCTGACCTCCGTGTGAAAAGTTATGACCATTTGAATTTCTCGAGAGCTTCCGTTGTTCAATTTCGAGCGTCTCGATATATTATGCGCCTGAATCGGACCTCCGTGTGAAAACTTATGACCATTGGAATTTCTCGAGAGCTTCCGTTGTTCAATTTCGAGTGTCTCGATATATTATGCGCCTGAATCTGACCTCCGTGTGAAAACTTATGACCATTTGAATTTCTCGAGAGCTTCCGTTGTTCAATTTCGAGTGTCTCGATATATTATGCGCC
>NW_024464788.1:47297-48061 GCF_000004515.6 Glycine max
ATGACCATTTGAATTTCTCGAGAGCTTCCGTTGTTCAATTTCGAGCGTCTCAATATATTATGCGCCTGAATCGGACCTCCGAGTGAAACTTTATGACCATTTGAATTTCTCGAGAGCTTCCGTTGTTCAATTTCGAGCGTCTCTATAGTGTGATGTGCCTGAATCTGACCTCCGTGTGAAAACATATCACCATTTGAATTTCTCGAGAGCTTCCGTTGTTCAATTTCGAGCGTCTCGATATCTTCTGCACCTGAATCAGACCTCTGTGTGAACACTTATGACCATTTGAATTTCTCGAGAGCTTCCGTTGTTCAATTTCGAGCGTCTCAATATATTATGCGCCTGAATCTGACCTCCGTGTGAAAAGTTATGACCATTTGAATTTCTCGAGAGCTTCCGTTGTTCAATTTCGAGTGTCTTGATATATTATGCGCCTGAATCTGACCTCCGTGTGAAAACTTATGACCATTTGATTTTCTCGAGAGCTTCCGTTGTTCAATTTTGAGTGTCTCGATATATTATACGCCTGAATCGGACCTCCGAGTGAAACGTTATGACCATTTGAATTTCTCGAGAGCTTCCGTTGTTCAATTTCGAGCGTCTCGATATTTCATGCGCCTGAATCAGACCTCTGTGTGAACACTTATGACCATTTGAATTTCTCGAGAGCTTCCGTTGTTCAATTTCGAGCGTCTCAAAATATTATGCGCCTGAATCTGACCTCCGTGTGAAAAGTTATGACCATTTGAATTTCTCGAGAGCTT
>NW_024464789.1:0-10061 GCF_000004515.6 Glycine max
AAAATAAATAATTTCCACACGGTCGTTTGATTTGTAATATCCGTTAATTTCTGTTAAAATGAATTTCGACCGTTCGGTCGTGCCGTAACCACGTTGGAAATAAAAAAAAGAGGTAAAATAATAATATAATAACAAAAAAAATACCTTTTAGTAAAATAAAGCGAAAAATCAATCGGACGTTTTCTCTTTGGGATTTCTCATTCTTAATCGAATTGACTAATAACTAAAGTGAAACTAAGGCTAAAATCAACTCGCCTAGTCAAGCTCGTCCACAAAAAAGGTCACTAAAAAAGGGTTTTAAAGTTTATCATTTCAGTTTTCCTTATCAAGTAAATGGATCATTTTTAAGGTCCAACGCCTTAAAATGATCACCTTTCAAGTAAAAAGAATCGCTTGATTCACTCTTAAAAAAGAACTAAGTAGGTCTGATTTTCTCTTTGATGGGGGGTACGTAGGAGCAAAAGCCCCGCTTTTGTCGACCTCAAAAATAAAAAAGAAATAAAAGGTAAGATAACACAATTTCACAATTCTAAAAAATAGGCTGTTGTCCTTTGAGACAAACGTGAGAGGTGCTAATACCTTCCTTAAACGTAAATACAACTCCCGAACTTAGAATTTTCATTTTGACCAGTTTCCTTCGGTTTTTCCGACGTTTTCCACAAATAAACGTTGGTGGCGACTCCGCGCATCTTTCCTCCTTTGGAAAGCGCACCCGTGACCCTCGCCTCACTCGCCCGCAAAAGGGCAAGTTGCGATAGTTGGCGACTCCACTGGGGACTTTTTGTGAGTTAGGCCTATTCTAAAGTAATTGTGGAATTATGAAACCTTGTGTGTGCATTTATTAAACTGTGTAAAATGTAATAACTGCTGTCTTTTCCACATTTTTACACTAAGCACCCACAGGTTTGAGTAAAAAAGGGGCCCTACACCCGGGTTCATGGGAATTTAAGGAGTGGAGGTGAATCTATCATCATGCTAGGTCTCCGACTTGCTTGATAATAGTGAAACCTCGTCTAGAGCTTTCTCTCTTTATAATGTGTTGTCGCTGGTATTCCATACCGCGACAATATTATTATCTTGAGTGATGATACCTCTAGAAAACAACCGTGTGAGTTATGAATTGTTGGGGAGTAGATATTAGAGACCCCTAGATATTGTCCTATAGGTTCCCAAATAGGGGCAAAGAGCAAACACGCTCCGTGCCATTTCATTCTCATGCATTTTTTTTGGTAAATAGCACTAGTTTATAGTTTTGCTAGTGATGTTTGGTTTCTTTAGAGTAATACGTAACTTTTTTAATACTACGTTGAGGCGCCATCATGCCCAAAACGTAGCATTAAAATTGGATCTCTGGGGTCTCGTATGTGTGAATTACCCATTTGTTTTGTTTTCTTTCCGTTTCATGCATACGCATTGCATCATTCATGTCGGAGTCTTGATCCACCCCTTTTTTAGGTAAATGATGGGGACAAATCAAAACGGCAAAAGGTTTTATCAAGTCAAGGTTAAGGGTCTAGATGTCACCAGCCTCAAGGAATTGGGATGATTGATGGGACCTCTCCAAAGGCAAGCCTTCCGCAAAGTGTACGGAAATATCCTAGATTTGACCGCAGCGGAGGTATTTACGGAAGCTGTTGTATCCCTCGCCCAATACTATGACCAGCCGTTGAGGTGCTTCACGTTTGGGGATTTCCAAATGGTACCAACTGTTGAAGAGTTTGAGGAAATATTAGGATGCCCTCTTGGGGGAAGAAAGCCGTATCTTTTCTTCGGGTTTCTTCCTTCCTTGGGTAAGATTGTAGCTGTGGTCGGAGATTCGTCAAAAGAGTTGGACCGCATAAAGCAAACTCGAAACGTCGTAGTGGGCCTGCCGCGGAAATACTTGGAAGGCAAGGCAAGGGATATGGCAAGCCAAGAGAAGTGGGGCCCGTTTACGGATATACTAGCTCTATTGATCTTTGGGGTTGTCCTCTTTCCGAATGTGGACGATTTGGAGGACTTGGCCGCAATCGATGCTTTCCTTGCATATCACCATGGCAAGGAGAGTCCAGTGGTGGCTATCTTGGCGGACTTATTTGATACCTTTGACCGAAGGTGTGAGAAAAACAGTGCGCGGATTGTATGTTGCTTACCCGCTCTCTGTGTGTGGTTGGTTTCGCCCCTATTCCAAGCAGACATAAGACATCCGTGTCTGCTTCAAAGTTATTGCTCGTGTGTCGAAAAAAGAAGAGTCGATTGGGACCAACACTTGGTTGGGATAGGAGGCAGCGCAATCAATTGGTTTCCTCGATGGAAGGAAGGCAAGGAGGGAGTTCTTTTCTCTTGTGGGGACTACCCTAATGTTCCGTTGATAGGGACGAGGGGTTGTATTAACTATAATCCCGCACTTGCCATAAGACAACTAGGGTACCCCATGAGGGGAGCGCCAACAGAAGAAAGTCTCTCGCCTTTCCTTGTGAGGGATCTAGGCACGCAAAGTCTCAAGGTGATACAAAAAGTCCACAAGGCGTGGAGAAGTCCGTTGAGGAAAGACAAGGAGCTTAGAGGCATCCGAAATGGCGTCATCGGTGGTTATCATGGATGGCTAAGAGTTCACACGTGAGGGTTAGATTGACTCTCTAAATTGAAAGTTATCGATGAGGAGAACTTCGAAGCTCCGGAGGAAGATGAGGAAGTCCAAGCTCTAAAATTAGAGCTAGGGAAGGCAAGACTCGCCAAAGAAAAATTCAAGTTAGCTGCTACACACATCCGGAGGGAGTGCACCGAGTTACGAGAGGAAAACGCGGCCACTATAAGAGCCCTTGAACAAGAAACCAAAAGGGCCCGCAAGGAGGAACATGGCCGAGAGAAATTCCGAGGAGCATTGTGGGGTAGCAACAATGAGCTCAAGCTCCGAAGAGAGGAAAGAGACCGGTCACGGGTGCATGGCATGATCTTAAAAGAAGAGTTAGCTGCTTGCGCAAGGTCCAATAGGAGTTTGGCTCAACACTTGGAAGCCACGGAGCAAAGCATGCTAGCTATCATAGGGTAGTACAAGGAAGAATTGAACCAGTCTGTGACCCATGAACAAAAGCTAGTGGAGGATTTTGCACAAGTGTACACCGAAAAAGAAGCAAGAGGGAGGGTGATTGATGCATTGCATCAAGAAGCGACTATGTGGATGGATAGGTTCGCCTTTACCTTGAATGGAAGTCAAGACCTCCCGCGTCTATTAGCCAAAGCAAAAGCCATGGCCGAAGTGTGTACGGCCCCCGAGGAGATTCATGGGCTAATCAATTATTGTCAACACATGATAGATTTGATGGCCCATATAATTAGGAACCGTTAGGTTCTCTTGTAACACCTTTGTATAATCTTGGCTAGATGAAAGCTTTGTTCTTTTTGTAAAATGAGAAGTTATGAACTCATTACGTTATCTAAAAAACCTTGGGGTGGATCCAAGTGCTCCGATCATTCATTTGCATATTCATGTTTTGGTGGCATACTCACCATTGTATGTTTCTTTAGGGAGTTCACCATAACTAAGAAAGCATCAAGGCACCCCTATAACACTCGATCTAGAAAAATGGATAATGAAGAGGGCATGCAAGAGCAGATGAAGGCCGATCTATCGGCCTTAAAAGATCAAATGGCTTCTATCACGGAGGCCATGCTAAAACTCCAGAAAACTCTAGAGGATAATGCCACGACAACCGCCTCCAATGCAGTTAGGGAAGCAGAACCAGTGCTTCAGCCCACGATAAACTTGGGCCGGGATAGAAATCTGACGGTGTTCGGTCAGAGGTACAGTCCGCAAGCTTATCCTTATGGCTTGTCTCTGGACTTCACTCCCCGTGCCGCTCCGGAAGATGTGAGCCAAGCCCCTACCTTCGAGGGGCAACTTCCTCCTTATGCCGATTACCCCCTGCAAGAAGACGAAGAAGGAGATACCCATCTAGGCCCTCTACTTCCCCTCAAGGATCCATCCCCCCATGAATTACCTCAACCAAACATAGTCGGCCATGTCCCATCTTCACCCGCACCCGTAAAAGAATCTGTTCCCTTCACAGAAGATAAGGGAAATATTGATGCGCTTGAAGAGAGGCTAAGAGTCATAGAGGGCCTCGGCAATTACCCGTTCTCGGATTTAGTGGACCTATGTCTCGTGCCTAACATCGTCATCCCTCCCAAGTTCAAAGTACCGGATTTCGATAAGTACAAAGGGACGACATGTCCGAAAGGGCATCTTCGGATGTATTTCCGAAAGATGGAGGCGTATTCTACGGACGAAAAGCTGTTGGTCCATTTCTTTCAAGACAGCTTGGCCGGAGCGGCTGTGGCATGGTATACCAATCTGGAAGCTGCCCAGATCCGATCATGGAAAGACTTGGCGACTGCCTTCATTAGGCAGTACCAATACAATACGGATATGGCTCCCGATCGGAACCAGCTTCAGAGTATGACCAAGCGAGAACATGAGTCCATTAAGGAATATGCCCAAAGGTGGAGGGATCTCGCAGCCCAAGTCGTCCCGTCCATGACGGAGAGGGAGATGATCACAATCATGGTAGATACGTTGCCTACATTCTACTATAAAAAGCTGATAGGCTACATGCCAGCTAACTTTGCGGACCTCGTCTTCGCCAGAGAAAGAATTGAATCTAGACTGAGAAAAGGCAAGTTCGAATATGTCTCCAACACGGCCCCCAATGACAACAGAAGAGCCCCAGTGGTGGGCGCGAGGAAAAAAGAAAGAGATACCCACGCAGTCACCACCGCCCCAACATGGAAGAAAGCACCCCAAAATATCCAAAGCTCATACCAGCCTAACCCCCCGAACTTTTCAATTCGAGCCGGGAATTCCCTCCTGACTCAAGTAAAAGGACCACCCGCAGCAGAAAGAGTGCCGGCCTAACGCACGGCTCCAGCCGCTCCCCGGCCAGTCAATAGCACAACCCCCGGCACGAGCTATAAATATGCACAGCACCCGCCCCCGAAAGATAACTTCTCTCCTATTCCCATGGCATACTCCAAGTTGTGGCCTTCATTATTGGAGAATCATTTGGTGGTGGCCATACCCGGAAAGGTCTTCCAGCCACCCTACCCCAAGTGGTACGACCCGGGTGCCAAGTGTGCGTACCATAGGGGAGCTCCCGGACACAACATTGACTCCTGCATCCCATTCAAGTATAAGGTGCAGCACCTGATTAGTGCCGGCTGGCTATCGTTTCAAGAGGAAGGCCCAAATGTTAAAACTAATCCGCTAGCTAGTCATGAAGGGGCTAGCGTGAACGCCGTCGAAGAGGATGGGCCATCGCGGGCAAAGAGATTAGGAGAGGTGGCTACTTCTAGACGCTTCATCTACCAATCATTGCAAGCGGCGTGCATGGTCTCCCGTGGTGGAGATGAAAGGGACAAATGTTTGTTTCACCTCGGGGAGTCACACGACATGGAAACCTATCCCGCGGTGGAAGAATTGCTTCAGCGGCTCATGGACTGGGGGCAGCTTGAAGTGTCCAAAGGAGGGAAGGAGGAACCACATATTTGCATGCAGTCGGAAGAAAAGAAGGTTCCCCTAACCCCCAAGGCCCTAGTAATATGTTTTACTAGGAAAGGGACTGGCTCCACACTCATATATCCCCGGACAGCGCCCAAGCCGGCGCCGTTTGCATATCAAAGCAATAAGGTTGTTCCGTGGAAGTATACCCCTCCCGCATTTGGGGAGAGAGTTGCAACCGAAGTTGACTCCCTGTCGGCCAAGGTGACCAACATCACCGGTCTCAGTGGCGTAACCCGCAGTGGTCGGGTGTTCGCTTCCCCTCACTCGGTGGAGTTGCCCTATAAGGGGAAAGCGCCCATGGTCCAAGAGCCCACAGACGTAGCCACCCCCTCGAAAGAAGTAGATTCTCCGGTGGTAAAAGGGGCTGAAAAGAAAGAGGGTCTTCAAGGAAAGACGGTGACTTTGGAAGAGGCTCATGAGTTCCTTCGGCTCATCCAACAAAGCAAGTTTAAGGTAGTCGAGCAACTGAATAAACTCCAGCAAGGATCTCTTTGCTTGAACTGCTCATAAACTCCGAGCCTCATCGTGCGCTGTTGATAAAGGTCCTTAACGATGCCCATGTAGCACATGATATCTCGGTGGAGGGTTTCGAAGGCATCGTTAATCATATAACCACCAATAATTAAATCGCGTTTATGGAAGAAGAGATTCCCGTTGAGGGAAGAGGACACAACAAAGCTCTACATGTGTCGGTGAGATGTATGGACCATGTTGTCGCAAAGGTACTTATCGACAATGGATCAAGTTTGAATGTGATGCCGAAGACCACTTTGGAAAAGCTTCCTTTTAGTGCGTCACGTTTAAAACCGAGCTCGATGGTGGTACGAGCCTTTGATGGTACTCGGCGGGAAGTGATGGGTGAAATCGACATTCCCATTCAGATAGGCCCCCACACTTGCAATGTGGTGTTTCAAGTGATGGACATAAATCCCGCCTATAGCTGTCTCTTGGGGAGACCTTGGATTCATGCGCTAGGAGTGGTCCCTTCCACACTTCACCAAAAATTGAAGTTCGCGGTGGGTGGACTTTTAGTGATAGTGTCGGGTGAAGAGGATATGTTGGTGAGCTGCCCCTCCTCCACTCCATACGTAGAAGCAGCGGAAGAATCATTGGAAACGACTTTCCAATCCTTCGAGGTGGTGAGCTGCGCCTCTGTGGAACCAAGTCCGTTGCTACCTTCTCTCTCCAATACGGCCATAATGGTGCCACGTGTTATGCTCAGGAACAGATTTGAGCCCGGAATGGGTCTAGGCAAGGACGGCCTCAGAAATGCCGACGTAGTCGATGTTAAGGGAAATCCGTACAAGTATGGATTGGGGTACGAACCCGGGATGCTGGGGAGGAGGAATGTGCCGTCAAGATTTCGGGCAGACAGAGCATGGCCCGGCCGTCTTAGCCAATCTTTCACCAGTGCCAGAATGGTGTCCAAGGAAGAAGTGGCTGTAATAGGAGAGGAGTTCCCTCAAGACCCGCCAAATTTTGTGCAACCATGCCATCTCGATTACCAAGTGGGGAACTGGCGCGTGATAAGCCAGTCAGAGGTCTATACCGCTGATTCAATGTAATTAGAGCCTATAGACTTCCGTTCTCTTTTGTTTTGTGAACCTACCTTATTAAATAAACAAAGAGATCTTGTTTCATTTGTTCTTGCAGTTCCACCTTTAAACAAAGAGGAAGAGGACGTCCTTTCACCAGAGTTGGAGAGGTTGATCGCTCAGGAAGAACATGAAATGAAGCCTCACCAAGAAGAAACTGAACTGGTGAAATTAGGGACCGGAGAGGAAAAGAAAGAGGTAAAAGTGGGAACCAGTATGACCGCACCTATCCGCCAAGGCTTGATAACCCTTCTTGAAGAATATCAAGACGTCTTTGCGTGGTCATACCAAGACATGCCCGGTCTGGACTCCGACATTGTGCAGCATAAGTTACCATTGAATCCTGGGTCTTCCCCGGTTAAACAAAAGCTACGAAGGATGAGACCCGATATGTTTTTGAAGATCAAAGAAGAAGTAAGAAAGCAATTCGATGCGGGTTTCTTAGCTGTGGCGCGGTACCCGGAGTGGGTGGCCAACATTGTTCCGGTCCCGAAAAAAGATGGCAAAGTTCGAATGTGTGTAGACTATCGGGACTTAAACCGAGCCAGTCCTAAAGACAATTTTCCTCTGCCACACATTGATGTATTGGTAGATAATACAGCTAAGTTCGCCCTTTTCTCATTTATGGATGGTTTCTCGGGGTATAATCAAATAAAAATGGCACCCGAAGATGTAGAGAAAACCATTTTCGTCACTATATGGGGGACATTCTACTATAAAGTGATGGCCTTCGGGCTCAAAAATGCTGGGGCAACCTATCAGCGTACCATGGTGGCATTGTTCCATGACATGATGCATAAGGAAATAGAGGTCTACGTAGATGACATGATTGCCAAATCTCGGACTGAGGACGAACACCTCGTCAACCTACGTAAGTTGTTCGGAGGGTTGCAGAAATACCAACTGAAGCTAAACCCAACCAAGTGTATCTTTGGGGTAAAGTCAGGAAAGTTGCTGGGATTTATTGTGAGTCAAAAAGGGATAGAGATAGATCCCGAGAAAGTGAAGGCCATCCTTGAAATTCCAGAACCACGCACGGAGAAGCAGGTTCGGGGGTTCTTGGGCAGGTTGAATTATATCGCGAGATTTATCTCGCAACTCACCCCTACCTGTGAGCTCATTTTCAAGCTATTACGTAAGAACCAGGCGGTCCTGTGGAACAGTGACTGCCAAGAGGCCTTCGAGAAGATCAAACAGAGTCTCGCAAACCCCCCGGTGCTCATGCCACCTGTAACAGGAAGACCTCTTTTCCTGTACATGACCGTGTTGGACGAGTCTATGGGGTGCGTGTTGGGTCAGCACGATGATTCTGGGAAAAAGGAGCAAGCCATCTACTATCTAAGCAAGAAGTTTACCGCATGTGAGATGAATTACTCAATGCTGGAAAGGACGTGTTGTGCTCTGGTATGGGCATCACATCGGCTTAGGCAGTACATGCTCAGCCATACCACGTGGCTTATTTCCAAAATGGATCCCGTGAAATACATCTTTGAGAAACCGGCCCTCACGGGACGAATCGCTAGGTGGCAAGTACTATTATCTGAATTCGATATCGTTTACGTCACCCAAAAGGCAGTAAAGGGAAGCGCTTGGGCAGATTATTTGGCCCAACAACCCCTCCAGGATTATCGGCCGATGCACCCCGAGTTCCCAGATGAAGATATCATGGCCCTTGTCATACCCTAATTTCGTCCGGGGACCTTTGCTTGATGACATGCGACCTTTCTTTGGTCCTTGTGAGGTGCTTGGTACCCATCATTAGGCAATTTGTGAAATTCCAAGACATGCCGAAAAACCAAAAAAATATTGATGCACAATTCGTAAGTTTCCGTGACACACCGGAAATCAAATGGAAGCATCGTTGCATAATTAAGTGAGGTTCCGTAACATTCCGTAAGTCAAAAAGGGGATGATTATGTAATCCGCAAGGTTCCGTAACATTACGGAAAGAAAACGAGTATCGTTACAAAATTCGTAAGTTTCCGTAAATTTACGAAAAAAAGAATCACCAAAAAAAGCAGAGGGGGGTGTACTTAGTAAAAATGGGGGTGCAAATAGCACCCAGGCCCACTTGGGCCCTCCAGAATATTCCTCCAGAAGGCTGTTGCTTCTGGAGGAAGCAACCTGGCTCGCCTGGGCGAGCTGGGCGGCAACCACCTCCCCTATTTTGCTATAAATAGGGGAGGAAGTGAAGAAGAAAAGGGTTCAGCCCCTTTGGCACTTCTCTCTCTTTCGAATTTGCTTGGAAAAATCTTTTCCGTGAAGAAAATCTAAGCCGAGGCGCTTCCGAAACGTTTCCGTAACGTTTTCCGTGAAGAATTTCGCAAAGGTTTCAACCGTTCTTCGACGTTCTTCATTCGTTCTTCATCGTTCTTCGATCTTCAACGGGTAAGTACCTCGAACCAAGCTTTTCGATTCATTCTATGTACCCGTAGTGGTCCACATTGTGTTTCGTGCATTTTTATTCTCGTTTTGTTTACTTTTTATACCCCCTGTTGACGTGCTTAAGCCATTTTACTTAAGTCATTTCTTGCTTAACTTAAAAATAAAATAAATTTCCACCGAACGTTTGAATTGTATTATCCATTAACTTCGGTTAAAATAAATTCCGACCGTTCGGTCGTGCCGTAACCACGTTGGAAATCAAAAAGAGGTAAAAAATAATATAATAATAAAAAAGACATCTTTTAGTAGAATAAAGCGGAAAATCAATCGGACGTTTTCTCTTTGGGATTTCTCATTCTTAATCGAATTGATTAATAACTAAAGTGAAACTAAAGGCTAAAATCAATTCGCCTAGTCAAGCTCGTCCATAAAAATAGGCTTTTGAAGTTTGTCATTTCATTTTCTCACTAAGTAAAATGGATCATTTTTAAGGTCCAACGCCTTAAAATGATCACCTCTTAAAGTAAAAAAGAATCAATCGA
>NW_024464789.1:41178-43256 GCF_000004515.6 Glycine max
TATGATTGCTTAGTGCAATTCTCCATTCTCTACCCTTTTTGGAGCCCCATGAATTGCGTTCTCCATTTCTGCATCCTCGCCCACGAGTTTGGGAGCCATGTGTACTGATTGCTTAGTGCAATTCTCCATTCTCTACCCTTTTTTGGAGCCCGCGAATTTACGTTTTCGTTCATGCATCCTCCACCCACGAGTCTGGAGCCATGCGTAGTGTTGATTTGTGCATTTCTCCATTCTCTACCCTTTTTCGGAGCCTCATGAATTGCGTTTTCATTCATGCATCCTCCACCCTTGAGTTTGGAGCGTTCATCCATCCTCCGCCCACGAGTTTGGAGCCATGCGTAGTGATTGCTTAGTGTAATTCTCCATTCTCTACACCTTTTTCGAAGCTTCATGAATTGTGTTTTCGTTCGTGCATCCTCCGCCCACGAGTTTGGAGCCATGCGTACTGATTGCTTAGTGCAATTCTCCATTCTCTACCCTTTTTTCGGAGCCCCATGAATTGCGTTTTGGTTCACACATCCTCCGCCCTCGAGTTTGGAGCCATGCGTTGTGATTGCTTAGTGCAATTCTCCATTCTCTACCCTTTTTCGGAGCCATGCGTAGTGATTGATTTGTGCATTTCTCCATTCTCTACCCTTTTTCGGAGCCTCATGAATTGCGTTTTCGTTCATGCATCTTCCACCCACGAGTTTTAGGTGTTCATGCATCCTCCGCCCACGAGTTTGGAGCCATGCGTAGTGATTGCTTAGTGCAATTCTCCATTATCAACCCTTTTTCGGAGCCCCATGAATTGCTTTTTCGTTCATGTATCCTCCACCCTTGAGTTTGGAGTGTTCATGCATCCTCCGCCCTCGAGTTTGGAGCCATGCATAGTGATTGCATAGTGCAATTCTCCATTCTCTACCCTTTTTACGGGGCCCCTTGAATTGCGTTTTCGTTCATGCATTCTCTGCCCACGAGTTTGGAGCCATGCGTAGTGATTGCTTAGTGCAATTCTCCATTCTCTACCCTTTTTCGGAGCCCCATGAATTGCGTTTTCGTTCATGTATCCTCCACCGATGAGTTTGGAGCCATGCGTAGTGATTGCTTAGTGCAATTCTCCATTCTCTACCCTTTTTTCGGAGCCCCATGAATTGTGTTTTCGTTCATGCATCCTCCGCCCACGAGTTTGGAGCCATGCGTAGTGATTGCTTTCCGCAATTCTCCATTCTCTACCCTTTTTTGGATCCCCATGAATTGCGTTTTCGTTCATGCATCCTCCACCCACGAGTTTGGAGCATTAATTCATCTTCCGCCCTCGAGTTTGGAGCCATGCATAGTGATTGCTTAGTGCAAGTCTCCATTCTCTACCCTTTTTTCGGAGCCCCATGAATTGCGTTTTCATTCATGCATCCTCCACCCACGAGTTTGAAGCCATGCGTAGTGATTGTTAGTGCAATCTCCATTCTCTACCCTTTTTCGGAGCCCCGTGAATTGCTTTTTCGTTCATGCATCCTCCGCCCACGAGTTTGGAGCCATGCGTAGTGATTGCTTAGTGCAATTCTCCATTCTCTACCCCTTTCTCGGAGCCCCATGAATTGTGTTTTCGTTCATGCATCCTCCGCCCACGAGTTTGGAGCCATGCGTAGTGATTGCTATGCGCAATTCTCCATTCTCTACCCTTTTGTGGATCCCCATGAATTGCGTTTTCGTTCATGCATCCTCCTCCCACGAGTTTGGAGCATTAATTCATCTTTCGCCCTCGAGTTTGGAGCCATGCATAGTGATTGCTTAGTGCAATTCTCCATTCTCTACCCTTTTTCGGAGCCCCATGAATTGCTTTTTCGTTCAGGCATCCTCCACCCACAAGTTTGGAGCCATGCGTAGCGATTGCTTAGTGCAATTCTCCCTTCTCTACCCTTTTTCGGAGACGCATGAATTGTATTTTCGTTCATGCATCCTCCGCCCACGAGTTTGTAGCCATGCGTAGTGATTGCTTAGTGCAATTCTCCATTCTCCCCTTTTTTCGGAGCCCCATGAATTGCGTTTTCGTCCAAGCATCCTCCGCCCATGAGTTTGGGAGCCATGCGTAGTGATTG
>NW_024464789.1:44187-45520 GCF_000004515.6 Glycine max
TTCTCTACCCTTTTTTCGGAGCCCCATGAATTGCGTTTTCGTTCATGCATGCTTCGCCCACAAGTTTGGAGCCATGCGTACTGATTGCTTAGTGCAATTCTCCATTCTCTACCCTTTTTTGGAGCCCCATGAATTGTGTTTTTGTTCATGCATCCTCCACCCACGAGTTTGGAGCGTTCATGCATCCTCCGCCCACGAGTTTGGAGCCATGGGTAGTGATTGCTTTGCGCAATTCTCCATTCTCTACCCTTTTTTGGATCCCCATGAATTGCGTTTTCGTTCATGCATCCTCCACCCACGAGTTTGGAGCGTTAATTCATCTTCCGCCCTAGAGTTGGGAGCCATGCATAGTGATTGCTTAGTGCAATTCTCCATTCTCTACCCTTTTTTCGGAGCCCCATGAATTGTGTTTTCGTTCATGCATCCTTCGCCCACGAGTTTGGAGCCATGCGTACTGATTGCTTAGTGCAATTCTCCATTCTCTACCCTTTTTTGGAGCCCCATGAATTGTGTTTTCGTTCATGCATCCTCCACCCACGAGTTTGGAGCGTTGATGCATCCTCCGCCCTCGAGTTTGGAGCCATGCGTAGTGATTGCTTAGTGCAATTCTCCATTCTCTACCCTTTTTCGAATCCCCATGAATTGCGTTTTCGTTCATGCATCCTCCACCCACGAGTTTGGAGCGTTCATTCATCCTCGACCCTCGAGTTTGGAGCCATGCGTAGTGATTGCTTAGTGCAATTCTCCATTCTCTACCCTTTTTTCGGAGCCCCATGAATTGCGTTTTCGTTCATGCATCCTTCGCCCACAAGTTTGGAGCCATGCGTACTGATTGCTCAGTGCAATTCTCCATTCTCTACCCTTTTTTGGAGCCTCATGAATTGGGTTTTTGTTCATGCATCCTCCACCCACGAGTTTGGAGCGTTCATGCATCCTCCGCCCACGAGTTTGGAGCCATGCGTAGTGATTGCTTTGCGCAATTCTCCATTCTCTACCCTTTTTTGGATCCCCATGAATTGCGTTTTCGTTCATGCATCCTCCACCCACGAGTTTGGAGCATTAATTCATCTTCCGCCCTCGAGTTTGGAGCCATGCATAGTGATTGCTTAGTGCAATTCTCCATTCTCTACCCTTTTTCGGAGCCCCATGAATTGCTTTTTCGTTCAGGCATCCTCCAGCCACAAGTTTGGAGCTATGCGTAGCGATTGCTTAGGGAAATTCTCCCTTCTCTACCCTTTTTCGGAGACGCATGAATTGTATTATCGTTCATGCATCCTCCGCCCACGAGTTTGGAGCCATGCGTAGTGATTGCTTAGTGCAATTCTCCATTCTC
>NW_024464789.1:45819-46633 GCF_000004515.6 Glycine max
TGTTTTCGTTCATGCATCCTTCGCCCACGAGTTTGGAGCCATGCGTACTGATTGCTTAGTGCAATTCTCCATTCTCTACCCTTTTTTGGAGCCCCATGAATTGTGTTTTCGCTCATGCATCCTCCACCCACGAGTTTGGAGCGTTGATGCATCCTCCGCCCTCGAGTTTGGAGCCATGCGTAGTGATTGCTTAGTGCAATTCTCCATTCTCTACCCTTTTTTCGGAGCCCCATGAATTGCGTTTTCGTTTCTGCATCCTTCGCCCACGAGTTTGGAGCCATGTGTACTTATTGCTTAGTGCAATTCTCCATTCTCTACCCTTTTTTGGAGCCCCGCGAATTACGTTTTCGCTCATGCATCCTCCACCCACGAGTTTGGAGCGTTCATGCATCCTACGGCCATGAGTTTGGAGCCATGCGTAGTGATTTCTTAGTGCAATTCTCCATTCTCAACTCTTTTTTCGGAGCAGCCATGAATTTCGTTTTCGTTCATGCATCCTCCACCCACGAGTTTGGAGCGTTCATGCATCCTCCGCCCACGAGTTTGGAGACATGCGTAGTGATTGATTTGTGCATTACTCCATTCTCTACCCTTTTTCGGAGCCGCATGAATTGCGTTTTCGTTCATGCATCTTCCACCCACGAGTTTTAGGTGTTCATGCATCCTCCGCCCACGAGTTTGGAGCCATGCGTAGTGTTGATTTGTGCATTTGTCTATTCTCTACCCTTTTTCGGAGCCTCATGAATTGCGTTTTCGTTCATGCATCCTCCACCCTTGAGTTTGGAGCGTTCATGCATCCTCCGCCCACGAGTTT
>NW_024464789.1:47317-47921 GCF_000004515.6 Glycine max
TATCGTTCATGCATCCTCCGCCCACGATTTTTGAGCCATGCGTACTGATTGCTTAGTGCAATTCTCCATTCTCTACCCTTTTTTCGGAGCCCTATGAATTGCGTTTTCGTTCATGCATCCTTCGCCCATGAGTTTGGAGCCATGCGTACTGATTGCTTAGTGCAATTCTCCATTCTCTACCCTTTTTTGGAGCCCCATGAATTGTGTTTTCGTTCATGCATCCTCCACCCACGAGTTTGGAGCGTTGATGCATCCTCCGCCCTCGAGTTTGGAGCCATGCGTACTGATTGCTTAGTGCAATTCTCCATTCTCTACCCTTTTTTCGGAGCCCCATGCCCCCGCGTTTTCCTTTCTGCATCCTTCGCCCACGAGTTTCGAACCATGTGTACTATTGCTTAGTGCAATTCTCCATTCTCTACCCTTTTTTGGAGCCCCGCGAATTACGTTTTCGTTCATGCATCCTCCACCCACGAGTTTGGAGCGTTCATGCATCCTACGGCCATGAGTTTGGAGCCACGCGTAGTGATTTCCTCCTGCAATTCTCCCTTCTCAACACTTTTTTCGGAGCAGCCATGAATTTCGTTTTCGTTCATGTATCCTCCAC